>NW_026874481.1:0-161021 GCF_032173495.1 Musca vetustissima
ATACAACCAAAAGATCGTCGAGGTACACGAAAACTTTGTTCTTCAGTTCCGGAGAGATCACTTTATCCATTAACCGACATAACCGTTGTGCTGCGTTACACAATCCAAACGGCATGACGGTGAATTGATAATGTGGTCTTCCCGGTACCGTGAACGCTGTCTTCGGACGGCTGTCAGCTGCCAGGGGCACTTGCCAAAACGCGTCTTTCAAGTCAATACTTGAGATATAATACGTATCCTGTAACCGTCCTAGCAACGCATCTATAAAAGGAAGAGGATACGCATCTTTAACCGTGACGTCGTTCAGCTTTCGCGCGTCCAAGCAGAGCCTATTCTTTTCCCCTCGGCGTACGAGCGTGACTGGCGAATTCCAGGGACTGGTACTGGGTTCTATTACGCCTAACTTCAACATGCGATCAAGTTCCGAATATATCAAAGCCTCAACAGCTGGAGACACTGGGTAGTGACGCTGTTTTATGGGGCGGCGTCCCCCGTATCTATAATGTGTTCTTCCAAATCAGTTTTCCCGAGTCCAAATTGTTCAAAGTCTTTGAAACTTTCTTTAGCTTTCTCGAGCATAGCTGCTTGATCTGGCGACAACACATGCATATCGGAATCTAGAATATCGGACTTGATCTCTATACTGTGTATTAGTTTAGGCGCAACATTAAATTTCCTCCAAAAATCAACTCCGCAGTACATTGGATTCTCTAGACCAGGAATTAAATAGATATCCATGGTCTCCGTCTGGCCATCGTACTTGAGCTCAACTTGAACTTTGCCTGAACACGAAACTCGCTGTCCGTTTGCTGTACCGACGCTACATTTATGAATGGGAATGACATTCAAATTCAATTTTTCAATCAGAGACAAACAATTCTTACCCAAACAGGTAACAGAAGCTCCACTGTCAAAGAGTGCTAATACTGGAGTGCCGTTAACTAAGACTTCACGAAATGGTCGAGGATCATTGGAATAAACATTGCAGAAATTAGCCGAAGAAACAGACAGTCTCCTCTGACGTCTGATATTATAACGCTCACGAGCTTTCATGATGCGTGGAGAAACGAAAATTTTGGGTTTGGCAGAAATTTCGGAATTAAAAATACGATTACGGGTCTTCATATAGTTTGCCATGCGGACATGGAAAGGTAAAGATAAGTCTGGTTTGGTTCTGGCTGGTAAATTGGAAAGTCCGGGTAAATTATTATGGTCTAAATCATGTGGATCTACAAATGTGGAACTATCTTTAGTAGCTAGTCAGTCTACAGTTTGTGTAGACCGAGACTCGGCTTTGGAAGAATCAGAGAAACGAATATTCTTTTTGCAATTGTTGCATTGTGGCGCAGTAACTCCAGGAGATCCGCATCTAAAGCAAAACAGCGATCGTTGCGAACTGTCGCACTGCTTAAAAACGTGACCACTATGCCCACAATTCCAACAACGAGATTTATCAGTTTTTAAAGCGACAATAGGTCTTGACCTAATCTTCAATTCGTCGATCTCTTCTGTAATTTCATCGACATCACTTCCAATGATTTCATTGACCATACGAGGGTTTCCTGTTGGCCTGAACCTTTGGGATGATTCTCTTTCCAAAAATTCTTCAGCCTTCTTACATTCGTTACGAAGACCTTCTACTGAAAAACACTCGGAACTAAAGATAAGGTGTGCCACCTTTGGCTTTAAACCGTTCTTAATAATGTCGATAACTTCGTAATCATGCAGGGAATTTCTCAACTGGCTACGTAAATTAGTTATCGCATCAATATACTGTGTTGCCGATTCGTCACGACCTTGCTTGCGGTCCATCAATTGTCTTAAAACGTCAAGATTTGAATGATATTTTTGAAACTCTCGAATAATAGATAATTTGAGATTAGTCCAGCTCATATTTGGATGAAGACGTACTTGTGCCCAATACCATTGATTTGGTCGGCCTTCAAGCAAATGGTGAAATCCATCCAACAACTCTCTATCGGAACAACCGTAGCTCTTTTGCAATCTTTCAACCCTAAATATGAAATCCTCCACTTGAGGAGTTTTCGGAGTTGCATCAAATTTCACTCCCCATTTACTAAGATATGGGTATTTGGGTTTATAAGAGTTGTAATCTTGTGTTGGTCTATCCTGAGGCTGAAAAGCATGCACTTCCTGTCTTCTATCTGACTCTGGGTTAAGTGGTGGTAAATCGTGTGGCCATGGGATATCTTGTGAAGTACTTTTCGAATTACCGGTAGGACTCGGTGTTTGTGACAGCGCCTCTTGGACTGCCTCTGCTACTGCATTTTTCATTTCACTACGAAACAATTCTATCATCGAAGCTTCAACTACTCCTGTACTACTCAATTTCCGAGACTCTTGAAGGCTACCACCTAATTGTGTCAACGGGCTAAATGACGGCTGAGTTACAGTACTTGCTTCCTCAGCACCTCCTATTGCTGTGGCCTGACCCTCATCATCAGTATCAGAAGTATGGACATTATCAACCTGAACATCATCACTAGCTTTACTGTTCGAACGGGTGATGGGACCTCGGGTTTTCTTCGATGCTCCCGTTGCAGGATCCATATTAAAATCGAAAGTCAATTCAACAAAATCTCAAACTAGAACTCAAAACTGGAATTAATGTTTCTATAGGTCAGTTTTCCAAAAGAGTATCAAAAATTAAAAAAAAAACATCAACATTATATATATAATTGCTATTCTAAAGTCTTCTCACTTCAGGAACTATTTTCCGAAAGATCTATAATGTTATACTATATTCATTCAATAATCGGCGAATGTAAAAAGGTTTGGGTCAGCCGTAAAAATAAATAAACAACAACAAAAGAACATCCAGAATTCCAACATCCGGAAAATTTTTCCAAAAGGAATTGCGAAAATGATATAATATTAATTAAGCCGTTGGGTAATATCGCTAATAACACCTCAATCATAAATTTATCGACGGTGAATGACTATATATTACCAACTGCCAATATAAAAATGTTATGAATTCATAATAATATTTTGGTCACAAATTGAAAATGTCATAAAAACTACTTTTCAAGACGACTAAAATATTTCTCAACGAGATGGAGTTTGGAGATGTAGATCATCTGAATTAATTTACTGCATTTGAGTGTTGTAATTTAACAACACCTCAAGACTCATAATCAAAATCAGATTAAAAAAAAACAAAATGATTGCAAAATTTCAGGTATGGACACATTAGATCCAAAACCTAAAATTTGCCTTTACGTTGGGCGCCATTTTGTAATATGGCTGGCAAGTATGACCTCTATTCATTACCAAGGTGTTGATGGTATTTTGCTAAGATGGCTCCGGCTAAAACTCTAGCGGCGAGGAGGTACACTTGAGCACATACAAAAATAACATTATATCATTTTACAAGAAAACCATTAAAACATGTTGTTGTATTGTTTTTGATTGTTGTTGTTGCTGGTACCCCTAGGTGGAGTTTGGGTACCCTTTGCCCTCCCTATGGGTTCCTACCTTGAACCCCCTTAATGGGCCTCTGAATCATGAGGACCCCCATTACTTATATTACGGCTGCCCAATTACCTTTACATTACCTTTCTTTATTCACCAATTAATTCATAGTTCAAACCTTTCATTTAAATTCATAATTCGATAACATTTTTATTGTTTATTCAAAGGTTATACCATATAAGCTTAAAGTAGTTACATCTAATAACAATTGGATTCAATGATATTCAAGATTAAGTTTTTCTTAAACCTTAGGATGATGTAATATAAATGAACGATTTACAAATATGCTTCAGGAAACTAAAGAAATATACCAGGACTGAATTTAGAACATACTCTCAGGTGATTTCCCCAGATATTTGGGTTAAAATGGTTTAAAATTCAGAATGAAATAAATTTCCTTTACCTATCGAGCTCGATGTGATGTAGGAGTTCGTCGCTACGACCGTATTCATAAAAAAAATATATATATATATCAGAATATGGTTAATTTTGAAATGGGGAGATCGCCGAGGCGTAGTTAACAATGATTATATAAAAAAAATGAAATAAAACTGTAAAATATTGCATGTATAAACGAATAATGTATAATAATGTATGTATAATAACGTCTATATAAATTATGATTAATTAATAGTAAAGGTAGGAGGACACTGCTGACAATCAGAATTCAGGACATCTTTCTAGTATCCGGTCTACAATAAATTCGATTCCTGTTAGGTCTTCTACGGATTTACTTACAATTGCAATGGATCCAACAACAGAAGGCTGCGCGGCTGAGGGTGGTATGTTGAGGAGACGAAATGTGGGCTAACGGTAGTTGAATTAATAACGGCAGTTGATGTGGGTTGAATTTCAGGCTATTGATGATGATGTATGAATTTGTCTATGTAATGCTGTGTATGTACTGGGCTATGGGATAACTGAGGTACGGCTGGTTTATTTGATGGTGGTGCAAAATTTCTTTGATGGAAGGTTGATGTGTGAACTGTTTTGCGAAATGTTTAGGTCTGAACCGGGATTATTATATTTTGATTGCACTAGCTTGTCTATGGGATGTTGGTGTGTACTGGTATATGAGATTGTTCGGTATGAATTGGGTTATTTGATTTTGATGGCACTGGGTTTTTGTAAAAAGTTGGTGGGCTGATGAATTTTGAGTTGGTTAAGTCTGAACTGGGTTAATGAATTTTGGCGGCACTATTTTTGTCTATTGAATGTTTGTGGGTTTACTGATACCCGAACAAAACTTGTTGTATAGTAAAAAAACTCACTGTACCGTTACCCAACTGCGCGTGCACCATCACGTGTAATTCACTGGTACAGTCCCAGCGCCTCGGTGGCGGCTTTTCACTGTTGTTGGGTTTGCACAAATTAACCCAACCAGTTAAGAAAAATATTGAACAATTTCAATATTAATTCACGAAAACACACACTTTTTTATTTTTAGAGTGCATCCATTTGAATGTATATTCTTCACTCTTTATTAGTGTTTTTTTTTTTATTATTTTCACACAACACTCTAACACCGGTAAAATTTCTTTATTTTTCTTTCTGTTTCTCCTTTCCTCTTTTCGTTTACGTATTCAGTCTTAACTCGCCGGCCGCTACTCTCGAGAATGAAGCGATAGTAATTTCCAGGCCGGTTAGGGATCGCTAATTTGCAAAAATGCATCAACCAATCAAATCCTGACACGTCAGCAGCACATATGATCACCGTGCAGTATTGCACATGCAATGGTGATTCGTGTAATATGACGTAGGCAACAGGGTGACATAACAGTTGTTCCATAAGCCGAGTTTCAAAAGGACTTCCCAGTGCGTCGGTCTTGTGCGTATCTCATCCAATTTAAAATACCATGATCCGAGATGGTGTCTTCTACTTGATCTTTTCATCGGATTCGTGGCTTTCCCCTCCTACGTGAACCATCACTTGGCTCGCTTTTATATGCCTTTTGAGTGGAGGAATCCTCATCCATTCTCACAACATTACCTAGCGAACGTAGTCGCTGCAGCTCAATCCGTCTGATTATGTCGATGTCCGCGATGATAGGTTCATTCGACGATAATATTCACTATCGACGCAGATCAGCCCATAGATCTTCCGGAAAATTATTCTCTCAAGCACTCCAAGAGCTGTCTCATCTGCTTGCGCAAGTACCCATGCTTCAGATCCATACAACAGCACAGGTAATTTCAGCGTCTTATAGAGTGTGTGTGGCCTTGCTTTTGAGTTTCTTATTCAGATCAAAGTAGCATCTGTTGACCAAAACTATTCTCCTCCGGACTTTAAAGCTGATTTTATTAGTTTTGTTTATGGCGGTTCTGAAATATAAAATATTTGTCCCAACTCCAAGCTGTAGTTTTCGAGTTCAATAGTTGTTCCGAGTCTACTGGACGTCTTGCGCGATCATAACATCAGCTTGGTCTTCTCGGAATTTACTACCAGTTCCACTTTGGCAGACTTATTTCGTTCAAAGGTGGCTGTTACCGTTCGCAATGTTCGACCCATTATGTCGATGTCGTCGGTGTAGGCGAGTAACGTATGCTATTTGGTGGACAGAGCGTCATTTTGTTCACATTTGCATCTCGTATGATCTTTTCCAGCAGGATATTAAACAGGTCGCACGATCACCTTGTCTGAATCCTCGTTCGGTATTGACTTTGTGCCAGTTAAAGTTATCCTGCATAGTTGTATTAATTTTGCAGGAATGCCGAACGCAGTCTTGACTTTAAAAATCTCTGAACGGATAGGGCTGTCGAATGCGGTTTTATAGTCGACGAATAGGTGGACTATGTCAATGTGTTTTTCATGGGCTTTTTCTTCCAGGATCTGGTGCGGCCTCTGTAGTTGGCACATATAGTCTTGTTTCCTTTTTTGTGCACGGGACACAGAATGCTGAGGTTCAAAATATAAGTCCCGATAAGTCCCATCTTTAAAAATTATACAGTCATCGTTGAAATATTCATCGGTTTTATTCAAATCGGATAGTCAGTTCACATATTATAAAATTTATTTTCAGCAAAATTTTGACCATTTTCACATCCGATGTTCCCCATCATTGAAACTTGGAAAAATATTACGATATGCAAAGTTTGGATGAAATCGGTTACTCTTTTCGAGAGTTATCGTGCACACCAGCCAGACAGACACACCGACAGATGAAAATTTATCAATTCACTCTGTTATGTCATAAAAATATTTTATATATGTGTCTTTTTTACATTTATTTTTGAAATCACGAAGTGGTTAACCCTGTATTTGTTGTACTTCTACATCGTACCTCGTATAATTGTTGTTACCTTACCATAAAATAAAAACTTGATGTATTGCCAAAAGCCCTAATGTATACACTGAAAAGCTTTCTTTGTGTCTTGGCAACTCTTATCACCATACAACGAAGGCGTAAAAAAACAATTGGGCAACACCACAAAACCTAATTGGTAAAATATTTTTACAGCGAGCCGCGCAGAAAAAGTGCCGTACCAAAATAAGTATTTTGCAGATAATTTGCACAAAATAGCAGACGAACGGAGCGGGTTTATCACAATACGAAATTAGTTGATCCATCGGTGCAAAATATGTCTCAATATCATTATGTGGTCACGGCACAAAAGCCAACCGCCGTTGTTGCCTGTGTTACCGGTGAGTACAATAGTTTGGAACAGAATAGTAGCATCTTTGCACTCACAATTCATTGCATTTTGCAAACATGCCGCTATTTAATGGCCGATAATCTAAAAAATATGTTTAAAAGGGAGGAGTAATAAATGTTTGTTGTTGTTTCCCAGGCAATTTTACATCGCCCACAGACTTGAACTTGATTATTGCCCGAAATAGCCAATTGGAAATTGATTTGGTTACACCGGAAGGTTTGAGACCCCTCAAGGAAGTGAATATCTATGGGCAAATTACGGTGATGAAACATTTTCGTCCTCAGGTAAATTTCATGCTTTTTTGCAATTTTATATGTAATTGTGATGGTTTTTTGTTTTTCTAGGACAGCAAAAAGGATTTATTATTCATTCTCACACATCGTTACAATGTAATGATATTGGAATGCCGCATGATCGGCGATCAAATTAGTGTGGTGACCAAAGCACATGGCAATGTCGCCCATCAATATAGTCTACCCACCGATGGTGGAGTAATGGCGGTCATCGATCCTAAAGCACGTGTTATTGGTATGTGTTTGTATATGGGTCTGTTTACCATTATACCCTTGGACAAGGAAACCAGTGAGCTGAAGGCAACAAATTTAAGGTGAGTGTGAAAACTTTTAAAAATTATTATGAAATAACATGGAAATGATGTAAAAAAGATCGGATGTGTTGGAGAACTAAAAAAGGACATCAAAATGTTAAATTAGGATATATTTGGAAAAGGAAGGATGGTCTACTTATTTTCTAGAAATAATTATGGGTAAAAAATATAAATATGGACAGGGTTGGAGTGTAGAAGTCCAGAAAACGAAGGTGGAAGCACCGTACCAAATCAGGAAACTGAAATTGCTTCAGACGGAACTATTTGGACGAGAATTGAAGAAGATGTTACCGGTAAACTACCAGTTCATAGTGCTTTCAAAGATGTACCCGGGAAAGAAACATTATGAACGGGAATCTAAGTAGTGCGTTCCTATTACTGATTGACAACCATATTTTGAAACATATACAAATTGTACAGAGTTAGAAGGCACTCGAGTTTTGGGAAAAAATTAGCTATTGCGCAAGGAAAATTGAAGGCCTTTCTTGCAGTACTGTACGCACGTTAGACGTACGGAAATACTTCGAAGCTTCAATATTTGTGGAACAACTAGTGGACACCATAATTTTTCTTCAGTACTATGAGTGGACAGGACCTTACTGAGATTCTGCGATACATTCGTTTCGACAAAAGAAATCAGAGGAGTCAAATGTTGCAAACAGACAATTTCGTTTTAGTCTCAGCACTTTGTGAATTTGCAGCTTTTTCCATCGAAGGCCAGATGTAGGTTTACTCAGTATATGCCAAACAAAATGCATACATTTGGGATAACATTTTGGTTGACATCTGATGTAGAGACGAAATATGTAGTAAATGGCTATCCGTATTTAGGAAAAACGAGACTCGAAATGCATCAACCCCCTAAGCGAATTTGTCGTTATGAAACTTCTTGAACCGTATACCATGAAGCGTAGAACTGTTACAACTGATAACATTTGTACAAGTATTTCTCTGGGTTGCATCGTTTTATACTAAAACTAAATTTGGCGTCGATTTCACTGATTAAATGGCAAGAAAGTATACAGTGAAAGCAGGTTCCCGAAGATGGCCACTTCAAGTGTTTTTTAAATATCTTAGTCCTCAAGTGGTTTAAATTTGGCATATCGGGTTCTCAATGTGTTCCAAATAAAAATTTTCTGGAATTTTCCAATCGTAAATGCAAAACTTGAACATCGGGATCTCGAAGTAAAAATACACGATGGCAGAAAATGGCCAGCGTAATTATAGGAACTTTAAAGGTACTGCATACATGTTCCAAATTGGTAGAACCTTGCAGAAAAATGTGGATGTAGGTCCATATCAGGCATTTCGCTATGTAGACCAGAGACACCACATAGCAGCAATATACTTCCATCATATGTGGCTGTAATTTGGTGGAGGGTAGAAAAAGTTCGATAGTAACGTCGTTTTGACTTTGTTTTAAAAATGTTCTATGGTATTTAGATGTCGGTCTCGATCCTGTGGTATCGCTTTCTCACAAAATTTCACTTTTTCGAAGGAGGTCGCGTTTTTCATGTTCATGGGAGAAATTTCCTGACCACACATTTTTTTTAAATTTTTTTCTACTTTCTTGTTTTCCAGAATGGATGAACTGAATGTCTACGATGTGGAGTTTCTTTATGGCTGCATTAATCCCACAATAATTGTCATACACAAAGATAATGATGGTCGTCATGTTAAGACACATGAAATTAACTTGCGGGACAAGGAATTTATGAAAATCGCATGGAAGCAAGATAATGTGGAGACAGAGGCTACCATGTTAATACCAGTACCTACACCATTGGGTAAATAATTTTAAAAACAAATCAAACCATTTTAAAAATTCAAATAAAAATGTTATAACTTTTCAGGTGGAGCTATTGTTATTGGACGTGAATCGATTGTTTATCATGATGGAAATAGTTATCTTGCTGTTGCTCCATCAACATTTAAGGTACTATTATTTTTTATTTTCAAAATTTACTAATACAAAGTATGAAATGATTTTATTTTTCTATTTTTAGCAAAGTACCATCAATTGTTATGCTCGTGTGGATAGTAAAGGACAACGTTATTTACTGGGCAATATGTATGGACAATTGTTTATGTTGTTTTTGGAGACGGCCGATAATGGCAAAGGGTGTTCATCTGTAAGGGAAATTAAAGTGGAATTATTAGGTAATACAAATAAACACCATCCTTAAATATTGATAATATTAGAAAACCAATCCAGAGTAGGCTTGGATTTTTAAAATAACAATTTTCAGGGACCAGTAAAGGCGAGGATTTTAAAAATAATATTTTTTCAGGGATTAGTAAAGCTGTGCATTTATTTTGAATAAAAATTTTCAGGGTCCAGTAAATGCGTAGATCTTTAAAATTATATTTTTCGGGGATTAGTAAAGCTGTGGATTTTTTTAAATAAAAATTTTCAGGGTCCAGTAAAGGCGTAGATCTTTAAAATTTTTCAAGGACCAGTGAAGGCGTGGATTTTTAAAATGCAATTTTTCAAAGACCATTAAATGCGTGATTTTTTTAATAAATCTTTTCTTACCTTTACAATTTCAGGTGAAATATCTACCCCTGAATGTATTACATATTTGGATAATGGGTTCCTTTTTATCGGCTCCAAACATGGTGATTCACAACTTGTCCGATTGAGTACCACACCCAATGAAAATGGCTCCTATGTTATACCAATGGAGAATTTCACAAATTTGGCACCGATCTTAGATTTGGCTGTTGTCGATTTAGATCGTCAGGGTCAAGGACAAATTATAACATGTTCGGGTACCTTCCAAGATGGTTCACTGAGGATTATAAGGTAAATAACCATTTTATTTATACACCATTTAATTATTTTTTTATCATTTAGAATCGGCATTGGCATCCAGGAACATGCTTGCATTGATTTGCCGGGCATCAAGGGCATGTGGTCTTTGAAAGTCGGCATTGATGATAGTAACTATGAAAATACATTGGTATTGGCATTTGTGGGACATACACGTATTCTAACATTGACCGGTGAAGAGGTGGAGGAGACAGATATTGCCGGTTTCCTCAGCGATCAGCAGACGTTCCATTGTGCCAATGTTGATCATGATCAGGTAAGTTAGTTGAAAATTTCCTAATTCAAAAGATTTGTTTATTGTAAAAAACATTTCCAGATCATTCAAGTAACCCCCTTGACTGTACGCCTTATTAAAAGTACCACCAAAAATTTAGTCTATGAATGGGAACCACCGGCAGGCAAACGTATTGGTGTTGTTAGTTGTAACACCCAACAAATTGTTATTGCCTCGGCACGAGATGTCTACTATTTGGAAATTGAAGATGAAAAATTGGTACAGCGGGCCCAAAAAACATTGGAATATGAAGTGGCTTGTTTGGATATAACACCTTTGGGTGAGGGTAATACGCGTGCAAATCTATTGGCTGTTGGCCTCTGGACAGATATATCAGCCGTGGTGTTAACCCTACCGGATTTGGAGGTGTGTCACACCGAGAAATTGGGCGGCGAAATTATACCACGTTCGATTTTGATGACAACATTTGAGGGAATACATTATTTACTTTGCGCCTTGGGTGATGGTTCCATGTTCTATTTTATAATGAACGATAAACGTGGCAGTTTGAGCGACAAGAAGCGAGTTACACTCGGCACCCAGCCCACAACATTGAGAACATTTAAATCTTTCGCCACCACAAATGTATTTGCTTGTTCGGATCGTCCCACTGTGATCTATTCGTCGAATCATAAGTTGGTCTTTTCAAATGTCAATCTCAAAGAAGTGAATCATATGTGTTCCCTGAATGCTCAAGCTTATCCAGATAGTTTGGCTTTGGCCACCAAGAATTCGGTAATAATTGGAACAATTGATGAAATTCAAAAGCTGCATATTCGCACGGTACCATTGGGTGAGGGCCCACGACGTATTGCCTATCAGGAAAGTTCACAGACATTTGCCGTGGCCACAATGCGTATCGATGTCCAGGGTAGAGGTGGCCCTAAGCCAACAAAGGCCAGTGCATCGACACAGGCACAAAATATCACATACGCCTCGAATATTGTACCCAAACCCGGTGCGGGCAGTACCTCAACTACAAATGCCGAAATTGGTCAAGAATTGGACATCAGTAATCTGTTGATTATCGATCAGAACACCTTTGAAGTTTTACATGCTCATCAATTTATGCCGTCCGAATCGATTATGTCCATTATGTCCGCCCAGTTGGGTGATGATCCAAATTCGTATTATGTCGTCTCTACGGCATTGTTATATGCCGATGAACCGGAACCCAGTGTTGGTCGTATCATCATATTCCATTATCATGATGGCAAGTTGACGCAAGTGGCTGAAACGAAAATTGATGGTGGCTGTTATTCGATGGTGGAATTTAATGGCAAAGTTTTGGCTGGTATCAATAGCTTTGTTCGCCTCTACGAATGGACTAACGAGAAGGAATTGCGTATGGAGTGTAATATACAAAAGAATATAACGGTGTTATGTTTGAAGGCCAAAGGTAAGAGGATACACGTTTTTGGATAAGATTTCGAAGTGGATGGAATAGATAAAAAAGGGTTCTACAGATTTCACAGATGTCTAGAGGTCATCTACAAAATAAACAACCATCTAGAGATTCAGGATGAGAATTTGTTGACATTGATAGAATAGGGTTAAGTGTAAAGAATATTTTTTAAGCGCAAAAATAAAATATGCACGCCTTAAATGTGCATATTTTAAAATAATTCCTAAGGGCCATTACAGTCATGGATTGTATTTGGCGTGAATTTTTTAAAGAATATTTTTTCAAAGACCATTTTAGGCGTGGATTTTTTAAAGTAGAATTTTTCAAGAACCATTTTAGGCTTGGATTTTTTAAGGTAGAATTTTTCAAGGACCATTTAAGGCGTGGATTTTTTAAAGTAGAATTTTTCAAGGACCATTGTAGGCGTGGATTTTTTAAAGTAGAATTTTTCAAGGACCATTTTAGGCGTGGATTTTGTAAAGTAGAATTTTTCAAGGACCATTTAAAGTAGGACTTTTCAAGGACCATTTAAGGCGTGGATTTTTTAAAGTAGGACTTTTCAAGGACCATTTAAGTCGTGGATTTTTTAAAGTAGGACTTTTCAAGGACCATTTAAGTCGTGGATTTTTTAAAGTCGAATTTTTCAAGGACCATCCAAGGCGTGGATTTTTTAAAGTAGAATTTTTCAAGGACCATCCAAGGCGTGGATTTTTAAAGTAGAATTTTTCAAGGACCATCCAAGGCGTGGATTTTTTAAAGTAGAATTTTTCAAGGACCATCCAAGGCGTGGATTTTTTAAAGTAGAATTTTTCAAGGACCATCCAAGGCGTGGATTTTTTAAAGTAGAATTTTTCAAGGACCATCCAAGGCGTGGATTTTTTAAAGTAGAATTTTTCAAGGACCATCCAAGGCGTGGATTTTTTAAAGTAGAATTTTTCAAGGACCATCCAAGGCGTGGATTTTTTTTAAGTAGAATTTTTCAAGGACCATCCAAGGCGTGGATTTTTTAAAGTAGAATTTTTCAAGGACCATCCAAGGCGTGGATTTTTTAAAGTAGAATTTTTCAAGGACCATCCAAGGCGTGGATTTTTTAAAGTAGAATTTTTCAAGGACCATCCAAGGCGTGGATTTTTTAAAGTAGAATTTTTCAAGGACCATCCAAGGCGTGGATTTTTTAAAGTAGAATTTTTCAAGGACCATCCAAGGCGTGGATTTTTTAAAGTAGAATTTTTCAAGGACCATCCAAGGCGTGGATTTTTTAAAGTAGAATTTTTCAAGGACCATCCAAGGCGTGGATTTTTTAAAGTAGAATTTTTCAAGGACCATCCAAGGCGTGGATTTTTTAAAGTAGAATTTTTCAAGGACCATCCAAGGCGTGGATTTTTTAAAGTAGAATTTTTCAAGGACCATCCAAGGCGTGGATTTTTTAAAGTAGAATTTTTCAAGGACCATCCAAGGCGTGGATTTTTTAAAGTAGAATTTTTCAAGGACCATCCAAGGCGTGGATTTTTTAAAGTAGAATTTTTCAAGGACCATCCAAGGCGTGGATTTTTTAAAGTAGAATTTTTCAAGGACCATCCAAGGCGTGGATTTTTTAAAGTAGAATTTTTCAAGGACCATCCAAGGCGTGGATTTTTTAAAGTAGAATTTTTCAAGGACCATCCAAGGCGTGGATTTTTTAAAGTAGAATTTTTCAAGGACCATCCAAGGCGTGGATTTTTTAAAGTAGAATTTTTCTAGGACCACCCAAGGCGTGGATTTTTTAAAGTAGAATTTTTCAAGGACCATCCAAGGCGTGGATTTTTTAAAGTAGAATTTTTCAAGGACCATCCAAGGCGTGGATTTTTTAAAGTAGAATTTTTCAAGGACCATCCAAGGCGTGGATTTTTTAAAGTAGAATTTTTCAAGGACCATCCAAGGCGTGGATTTTTTAAAGTAGAATTTTTCAAGGACCATCCAAGGCGTGGATTTTTTAAAGTAGAATTTTTCAAGGACCATCCAAGGCGTGGATTTTTTAAAGTAGAATTTTTCAAGGACCATCCAAGGCGTGGATTTTTTAAAGTAGAATTTTTCAAGGACCATCCAAGGCGTGGATTTTTTAAAGTAGAATTTTTCAAGGACCATCCAAGGCGTGGATTTTTTAAAGTAGAATTTTTCAAGGACCATCCAAGGCGTGGATTTTTTAAAGTAGAATTTTTCAAGGACCATCCAAGGCGTGGATCTAATGGATTTTTTAAAGTAGAATTTTTCAAGGACCATCCAAGGCGTGGATTTTTTAAAGTAGAATTTTTCAAGGACCATCCAAGGCGTGGATTTTTTAAAGTAGAATTTTTCAGGGACCATCCAAGGCGTGGATTTTTTAAAGTAGAATTTTTCAAGGACCATCCAAGGCGTGGATTTTTTAAAGTACGACTTTTCAAGGACCATTTAAGGCGTGGATTTTTTAAAGTACGACTTTTCAAGGACCATTTAAGGCGTGGATTTTTTAAAGTACGACTTTTCAAGGACCATTTAAGGCGTGGATTTTTTAAAGTACGACTTTTCAAGGACCATTTAAGGCGTGGATTTTTTAAAGTACGACTTTTCAAGGACCATTTAAGGCGTGGATTTTTTAAAGTACGACTTTTCAAGGACCATTTAAGGCGTGGATTTTTTAAAGAATATTTTTTCAAAGAGCCAGCCATTTAAGGCGTGGATTTTTTAAAGTACGACTTTTCAAGGACCATTTAAGGCGTGGATTTTTTAAAGTACGACTTTTCAAGGACCATTTAAGGCGTGGATTTTTTAAAGTACGACTTTTCAAGGACCATTTAAGGCGTGGATTTTTTAAAGTACGACTTTTCAAGGACCATTTAAGGCGTGGATTTTTTAAAGTACGACTTTTCAAGGACCATTTAAGGCGTGGATTTTTTAAAGTACGACTTTTCAAGGACCTAACTTTTATGGCGCACATTTTTAAAGAATATATTTTTTCAAGGACCGAACTTTTATGGCGCGCATTTTTAAAGAATATATTTTTTCAAGGACCCAACTGTATTTTCAAGGACCGAACTTTTTTACCCGTAGTTTCTAATAAATTAAAGTACCTATCAATGAAGACCGATATGTTGTCTGATCAACCGTCAAACCTACGAGATGAAGTTGCAAAAGCGGTCAACAATACAAGTGGTAAACCTCCGAATTTACATGGAGCATAAGATTTAGAAAATTTTTTACTATCTATTGAAGTTTTTGTTATATTTGTTTTGTTAGTAGGCCTTCTGGAGTTATTCTATAGTTAGAAGACGTTCTGAAGCTCCCGTATAGTTAGAAGGCCTTCTGAACCTCTTCTATAGTTAGAAGACCTTCTGAAGGTATTCTATAGTTAGAAGACTTTCTGAACCTCGTCTAAAGTAAGAAGACATTCTAAAGCTTTTATATAGTTAGGAGACCTTCTGAAGCTCTTCTCTAATTAGTAGACCTTCCGAAGCTATTCTTTAGCTAGAAAACTTTCTGCAGCTCTTCAATTTTTAGAAGATCTTCTGAAGCTCTTCTATACATAGAATACCTACTGGCAGTCTAGCTAATATTTAAAATTCTTATTGATCTAGAAGACCTTCTGAAACTTTTATAAATACGAAAATTGTTCTGGAGGTCTGAATTGTTGCCACTCCATTACAATTTCATAATTTCTTTATTTTCCTCTATTCCAGGTGATTTCATTTTAATTGGAGATCTTATGCGCTCCATGACTTTGCTGCAGCACAAACAAATGGAGGGCATATTCATAGATATAGCCCGTGACAGTGATCCCAAATTTATGAGAGCCATTGAAATATTGGACGATGATACTTTCTTGGGTTCCGAGGATAATGGCAATTTGTTTGTCCTGCAAAAGGATAGGTAAGTTGAAGCCAATATGAATCCATCAAAATTCTCTCAAACAATATCTTCATTTTAGTGCTGCCACAACGGATGAATTGCGCTCCGAACTGCCCGAAGTTGGTCGTTTCCATTTGGGTGATTATGTAAATGTGTTCCGCCACGACTCCCTGGTTATGCAAAATGTTGGCGAACGTACAACACCAAATCAGGGGTGCGTACTATATGGCACCGTTATGGGTGCCATTGGTATTGTTACCCAAATACCACAAGACTTTTATGAGTTCCTTCATAGTTTGGAAGATCGTTTGACAAATGTCATCAAGTCCGTGGGTAAAATCGATCATTCGTATTATCGCAGCTATCAGACGCCACAGAAAACTGAACCATGTGAGGGTTTCATTGATGGTGATTTAATTGAAAGTTTTCTCGATTTGAGTCGTGACAAAATGAAGGAGTGTGTACAGGGTTTGGAGGTAAGTTATTCGGAAAAATCTGTAAATGAATAATTAAATAATTATTTAAAACCCCTTTTTCAGATAACAATGAATGGCGAGAAAAAGGAGGCCGATGTTGATGATGTCATAAAAATTGTTGAGGATCTAACAAGAATGCATTAAAAACCAATAAAATAAACATATTCGTTGTGTTAACGTTATTTTTTATAAGAAAAGAAAAAAAACTGCGATTATTGTTCTCTTTCGCCCTTTATTTACCTCTATATTTTTGGAAATATCCCAACCACTACTGAACTTCAATAGCTATATTGCAAAAACAACCTACGGTATCACTGTAAAACCCTTTCCTTTTCAATTCTTTCCAATTAATTTTTTTAATTTTCAGATAATTTTTATTTTTCTTACTGCCTCGGTTTAATCATTTATTAGAGTTTAACACGATCTTCTTATATACACATCGTTTATATAAAATATTACTAATTCTCTTTCTTAAAAATGTATTTAATTAATGTTCGAAAACGATCACCAAATGCCCAATTAAAACAAATATTTTCTGGCATTCAAAACCAATTATCAATCTTATTATTAATTACAACGTATTATTAAACAAAACAAAAAAACTCGATTTTAATTGTGATCTTTATAAAAGATCTTATTGTAATTGTATGTTCGAAAACTCTCTTACCAATAAACAAATAAAAAACGAAAACCCTTTGTAAAATGAAAGTGGAGTGTTTTATTGGATAAATTTGGAATTTGAAACCAGTTGATGTTCGGGTTGCTTTTTATAGCTGCAAAACTTTCTACAACTCCTCTGTTATTGTGTGTTCTATAGCTAGATGACCTTCTTAAGTTCTTCTATAGATAGGAGACCTTTTGAAGCTATTCGATAGCTAGAAGACCTATAGCTAGAAGCCATTCTGATGTTCTTATAGCAAGAAGACTTTCTAAAGCTCTTCTATAGTTAGTAGATTTTCTGAAGTTCTATAGATAGGAGATCTTTTGAAGCTCTTCTATAGCTAGAAGACTTTCAAAATCTCATGGCCTTACACGAACAAATTCATGTAGGGATTTTAAAGATATGTTATGTTAACCATTTTGTGTTAGTGAACCGATGTGTATCATCTTCAAACTTGATTTAAGTTTGAATGAAATATTAAATTTGTTGACACTTTGTGGGAGAGGTACCCGTATGTGTGGACTGATGGGTCCGATCTTCGGACTAAATTTAAGATTGGTAGTTTTGGTCAAATCGGATATTTCATTCGTCTAATGTTGGATTTATAAAATTTGAAAATGTTGACACTTTGTAGGAGAGGTACCCGAGGCTTGGACAGATCCCATCCTAAAATTATTGTTTTCTAGCTCTCTTTCGTTCTCACATAGACTACAGTAATCCTCTCCGTCGGAGTCCCATTTCGAAGTGAGAGATCTAATATTGCAGTGACCTGTTATGATCCCCACAATGATTTTGATCTCTCTCTTATTATGTGACAACAGCGAAGAAGTTCTTCGGCGAGAGAAATCAGGCCAGGGGGGTTACTCTGTATTGCGATGCGTAAGAAAAATTGTATCGCATCGCGCAAGGTATATTTAATAAGGTAGCCGCATCGGCCCAGCTGTTGGACAAATAAATGTCAAAAATGTTGTTGTAATGTTGAACCAAAAAATTAAAAAACAAAATTATGAATGAAAATCTCCGAATTTCGAAGAGCTTTTTTGGCAATACTTTTATTAACATTTTCTACAAGAATTTGTGTAAAAAAATCTTGCCAATCTGTTTGTTTTGGCAAAATATTTTTGACATATCAAAATACAATAACCGATGTTTGTTGTAGAAATTCGCCGATGCGGCTACCTTGTATATCTACCTTGGCATCGCGTAATTGGTACTCTCTAATTCGTTTTCGTATCTCCTTTCGCATCTACTTTACGCAAATGTGGCATCACCGCAATCTGTAATACGAAGACGCATGTCAAACTCGTTCGTTAAACGCAAATATCTTGCGTTAACAAAATAGCAAACGCAAATGAAGCGAAACATGTAAGTAAGCACAATTAAAGTTTTTATTTATATCTAAATTAATAATTATTTTGGGTGAAAGCCAAAAAAAAGTTACTGTTGACGACTCAGCACCGTCAGTTCCAAACTTTAGTAGATTTTATGGTGCAACACAGCGATTTGGCAGGGGGCCAGTTGCAGAGTTCAAATGCGAAACGACGCGCCAAAAATTTGTAGAGAAAACTGGATGATGACCTTAATTCAGATGGACCTCCTGTAAGAGATGTTGCTGGTGAAAAAAATGCATATTTACAGGTTGGTGTTAATAACCACCTTGTCCAAGCAAATTCAAAGCAGTGGCCACTTTTATTGGAGTTGGAAGTGCTGTGGATCTATTTGGAACGACGAGGTCATTTTTAATAGCGTTTATTAAAAACATAAACGCATCTTTATTGAGACGAACATTTTGTAAAAATTTATAAAAATTAAATATTTGAAAACGTTTGTCACATTATTCGTACTTCTATTTTCATACCCGTGTTCACTTAGGTAGAGTATATTTGATCGATCTCTTAAAATTCTTTTTTTTAGTTGGTTCATCATTTTTGTTTAAAAAAAAAACACTCGTACTACATAAAAATATGTTTTCATTTAAAATTTTTTGACGTTTCCTTTTGTCATTCTTCGTTATTGTTTACTTTGTGGTGCCAGTGTTGCCCTATTTTCGATTTATTTTGCGAATGCGTTTGCGTGAACGATACAGAGTACCAAATTGCACTCTTAACGCATTTAGCTTTCGCATCGCACTGGCTTTCGCAACGCAATACAGAGTAATCCCCCAGATATCTTTAGAGATTCTGCAACCATGTTCTCTCGACCATCTGTTATCGACTACCTCGTCGTAGAACATCTGTGGTTGCACAGATCTCTCAATCGGAAGATTGAACTACCTCGTCGTAGAACAAGCGGATTTTGCCAATGAAATAGCCAATGGGTGGTTGCACAGATCTCTCGGTCGGAAGATTGGACGATTGTGAGCCCCCTCGAGCAAGCTCGTCGGCTATCTCGTTCCCTTAAATGTCACTATGTCCTGGAACCCAACATATGTTAACTATCTGTCGTGTATCATTCAGAGCGGACTTGCAATCAAGAACTGATTTTGAGTTTATAGTATATACGGTATTATACCAAGGTTGAAAACTATTTATCGCCCATACTAGTTTAGGGTAGCTTACAGTGTTTTCTATCAGCTTCTCCTCTTCCCTCGTTCGAAACATATGCTGATGCGCACCCTCATTATGGTCCTTACAACCAGGGATGTGGGTTTACCATAGAAGATCAAGAGTCTCAATACCAGAGTCTGTCCACGTTCCGTCACTTCGCTTAATACTACCTATAGATTTAGGATCTTTATATAGTACTATGATCGCTTCGTTGATTCCTTCGATTGACTCACTATACTAGCTCTATTGTATGCTTGTAGCCGGCTGAGATCTTTTCCCAGGGTACGTTGAAGGACATGAAGCCTTAGTGACCGTGACATTGTTCACAGCTTGCTATACATCCTCGCCCGTTATGAGATCTTTATGACCCGGGATTGAGGCTGCTGTTTTGGCTTTGAATTTGTCCCAGTTTGACTTCCGAGGATTCCTATAAGGCTTCTGTTTACTTCTGGAGGTAGGAATCAGGATAAATATCAGTCTATGGCAATACCGGGCGGGTCAGGAGCCTCATAGGGGAGATAGACGGGGTCTCGAGTTTCCCCTATCCAGCCAGACTGTCGTCATATCACATGAAATCGGTTACTCCGAGAATTGACGTGCGCACCAACCGGATAGACAGATGCACGGACATTTGTAAATCGACTCCAAATTGTCTGAAACGGCCTAAAATCAATATCTCAATGACGCACTTTTTGGCGTATCAAAGTGTACTTTCCTTTATTTTGGCTGAAAAATGTCTGCAACATACCGAAAATTTGGAAGGTATCCTTAATGGGGGCTATCCTAACAAGTGGATCAATATTGATAATATTTTTTTAGTAAGATTTCGTAGTCAATGACATCCCAAAATAACAAATTACAACCAATTCGAATGACTATCTGATACCCTCAAAATACCGAAAATTGGGAGGTATCGATATATAGAGATTATACCAAAATGTGGACCGATATTTTGGTAGGGAGATTTGGCAACCAATAGGACACCAAAGTCCCAAAAAAACATCCAATTTGTTTCAAAAATGTGCCCAAATTCCCTTAAATACCGA
The DNA here is from genome assembly GCF_032173495.1 of Musca vetustissima. Lineage (NCBI taxonomy): Eukaryota > Metazoa > Arthropoda > Insecta > Diptera > Muscidae > Musca > Musca vetustissima. The sequence continues at coordinate 20,859 of NW_026874481.1, forward strand.
TTAATGGGGGAACTTTCATTAAATATTGGCAGATATCGAAAAACGTGTCAAAAGTCCCCATAATACCGAATATTCGCGGATTCCGCTATATGGGTGCTATATCAAAACGTTGACCGATGTATCCCATTTTTAATACCTGAACATACTATACGTAGTGACAATGTATTTGCATGATTTCAAAGCTATATCTTAAATACTTTAGCTTTATCGTGATTTTGTTCAGATTCATAACGATTTTATAACCTAACTACTATTATATATTGAAAAACTTGGACTTGTTAGGAAAACATATAGGACTGTTTCTGGCCTAAACAGGAACTTTACTTTTTTTAATTTGACGATTTCTAACCAATACAATGTCTTGTGTAATGGAAACATTTCCTGCATAAAACCATAAAAAGTATCTTAGGGAAATTACAGCAATAAAAATATATTTAAACATTTATTTTTGAAATTTACTAAAAATATCGTTAAGATCCTCTCAACCTAAAATCATCCGGTGTTACACATCAGTGCAAACTTATCTTCAAAACCTCAATCTCAATCTATTGCTGGAAATAAGAAACAGCGAGGGAGGTTTGTTCTCTACTGAAACGTAAAACGCGATTTAAATTTAAAATGTTTATTGCATTTCAAATAACATTTTTAAAATAGAAATATTTTTCTCCCCCAAAAATAATAAAAAAAACTTCCAAACTACAACTTACCTGAGTTTGTCTTCTGTGTAATTCCGCTTCATCGATATTGACTTCAAATCATTTAAATGCACCATTAAACCTAGGATCATTAAAAACAACAACGATTAACACTTCTTAAAAATGTTTTCCCTAATCATTGTGGCTCTACCAAAGAGATCAGCATTTAGGGGAAACGCCATTTTGTTGTATTGAATTTTATTTCCTTTAGCCCCCCATTCACCACCACTGCCTTCGTCATCGATAAATGAGTTTTAATAGCAACGAATTAAATGCATGGGAAAGATGTTACTACATAAAATAACAACAACAATGCATGTACACACGCACACATTCGCTCTCACACACAACATGTTCTCCGTTATGCGCTGAATAAACCCCCCTAACAAAAACAAAATGGGAGAATACTGTTGAGGAGAAGGATGTTTTTGTTGTTGTTTTGTTTTATTGTTTTAATAGCGACTGCGCGCTCATAAATTAATTGGAAAGGAAATAAATGTAATAGGTAGGAAACGACGATGGGTTGTGAGAATGTCATTGAAATGAAACACATACATAAGTGATGTGATACAATTGTGAATTGGAACATCACTTAATGGTATTGTTGTTTCTGTTAAATAACAATAACATAATAGTTAATGTTAGGATTTCTGTAGTCATGCATCATTCGAATGTGAGAAGAAAAGCTCCGATTTTTGATGGAGGGGATATTAATTATGTTATGTATAAATTTTGTAGGAATTTAGTCAGCGTAAAATAAAAAGTCGATTTATGGATGTTAAGATAGAGAGGCCTGGGCACATATTGGTACAGAAAACTGAATATTACGAGCATTACAAGGCGTAGTTCTTGTAAACAATTTTTTAGAACCATCAGAAGGCGTCGATTTTTAAAAGAATTTTTTTTGAGGACCATCTGAAGGCGTCGATTTTTTAAATAATATTTTTGAGGACCGTAAGAAGGCATAGATTTTTTAAAGAAAAATTTTTGAGGACCATCAGATATTTTAAAGAATATTTTTGGAGGACCATCAGGAATCGTAGATTGAAGGCGTAGATTTTTTAAACAATATTTTTAAAGAATATTTTTTGAGGACCATCTGAAGGCGTAGATTAAAAAAAAAAATTAAGGACTATCAGAAGGTGTAGATTTTTTAAATGCATTTTTGTAAGGGCCATCAGAAGGCGTAGATTTTTTTAATTAATTTTTGTAAGGGCCATCAGAAGGCGTAGATTTTTTAAAGAATATTATTTGAGGATCATCGCAGATTTTTAAGGAATATTTTTGAGGATCATCAGAAAGCGCAGACTTTTTAATGAATATTTTTGAGGATCAGCGCAGACTTTTTAAAGAATATTTTTGAGGATCATCAGAAAGCGCAGACTTTTTAAAGAATATTTTTGAGGATCAGCGCAGCCTTTTTAAGGAATATTTTTGAGGATCAGCGCAGACTTTTTAAAGAATATTTTTGAGGATTATCAGAAAGCGCAGATTTTTTGAAGAATATTTTTGAGGATCATCAGAAAGCGCAGATTTTTTATACCCTCCACGATAGTATGGAAGGTATATTAATTTTGTCATAACTCATCGAAATATTCATTGCCGACCCTATAAAGTATATATATTCGTGGTCAGGGTAAAATTCTAAGAAGATCTAGCCATGCCTCTGAAGGAATTGAGATAGGATGCTGAAATTTTGGATAGGATTGTCTTTTGTCTCCAGGCAGGTCAAGTTCGAAGATGGGATATATCGGTCCACGTTTAGGCATAGCTCCCATATAACGGTACCCCGCAAATTTTGGTATTTTGATTTTGGGGTTCTTGAGCTCGGTTTTCAACCGAATTTTCTGAAATTTAGTGCATTGGGTTCTTATTGGGTACTAAATGTCTCCATAAAAAATTATAAATATAGGTCCACTTTTTCTGGTAGCCCCCATATAACGGTACCTCCTAATTTTCAGTATTTTGGTGGTTTGGTCGTATTTTTCCACGGAATTGGCTGTAATTAAGTATTTTGAGTTCTTAATAGGTACCAAATCTCTCCACAAAAAATTATGAATATTGGTTCATTTTTTCGGATAGCGCTCATATAAGGGTACCCCCAATTGTCGGTATTTTGGGGTTCTTGGGCGCGGTTTTCAACGGAATTTGCTGCATTGGGTTCTTATTGGGTATTAAATGTCTCCACTACAAATTATAAATATTGGTCCACTTTTTCTGGTTGCCCCCATATATAATAAATGGGGGGTACATTTTACGATATTTTGGGGAGTTTAAGCGCGTTTTTAAACCGAATTCGATAAAATTTGGTACAATGGGTTCTTATTGGATACCAAATTTCTTCACTAAAAATTATAAATATAGGTCCATTTTTTCGGATAGCCCCAATATAAGACACACTCAGCTTTTGGTATTTTGAGGATCTTGAGCGCGTTTTTCCACCGAATTCGCTGTAACTTGGCATTTTGTAGTCGCATATGGTAACAAATCTTCCTACCAAAAAGGGTAGTTAAGGGTAGTTCTCATATAACCCCCTTCTTATATTAAAATATCTTATTAGTTCCGTGTGTAGGGGTTGACCCCATATAGGCGTATTCTACAATAGTATAGGGGATAGTCATTATTCGAAATATTCAGTTTTACCTTACACATAATGGAATTCTAAGACGTTTTAGCCATCGGTTGTGATCATTCCGCTTTCTAAGGAGATCGTTATAAAAAAAACTCGAATGATGAAATATATCGGCCAGCATTTAGTCATCTCTCCCATATAATTATACCTCCTGAAGGAAAGAATTGAGACGCAAAACAAAATATTGGGTTCGAAGTTGACATATGTCGGTCATTAATTAGGCATAGCCCTCATACAATTAAAACCCCAAATATTCGCTAATTCCTACACTATGTAATTTAAATTGCAGAAGTTTGAGGATTGTATATTCTACCATGCGTTATTAGCACTTCACGCTTTGGGTTTTCTTTTTTTGCTGAAATTTGTATTTGGTGTACACAATGGTTTACAAAAACCGGTTTGTAGAATTATCGATGTAGACTCACTTTTTGGTATGTTACATATATTTTCATTTCAAGTATCTGTCAGTATAACTATGGTGGAGGGTATTCAAAGTTCGTCCCGGCCGAACTAAACGCTTTTTAACTTGTTGAAGAATATTTTTGAGGATCATTAGAGAGCGCAGATTTTTTAAAGACTATTTTTGAGGATCATCAGAAAACGTAGATTTTTAAATACATTTTTTAAGGATCATCAGAAGTAAATATTTTAATTTAATTCTAGTATAGATCAATTTCATGATGGTTTTGTTTAAAGATGAGAATAGAATAACATAACCTAATTAGCATACAAAATAAAACCTATAAGGAGAATAGTCGTATGCTCTCCCACTCACTGATATACCTCCAGTATAGAGAGAGTAAAGTGGGTGAGAATAACAAAAACAATTTGAATGTGTGTTTTGCTATGCACTGGTGTTCTCCAAAACACAGCATGCACGTGAATGAGCCTTCGCCGATGAAAACGACGACGGCGGCGGCGACGACGTTGATAATGACGACGAAGACGGTATTGTTTATGTTTTTGTGGCAAAGCCACCAACACCAATGGGAAATAACAATAACAAATGCTGACCGAGAGACACATGCAGCGCTGAAAGCAGCAGGATAAACCCACAAAACACACGTTCGTACGTACGTACGTTCGATCGTTCGTTCATCATCATTATTACAGTCGGTGGCTGTTAAAAGAATACGAAAACAAAAAAGTCGGTGGAAAAAAAGAATAACATTGTGAGACACGTAATGATGATGTTGTTGTAAAATGTGGTGACGTCGACGTCGCCAACGACAGTAAAGTTGTCCGCTGAGCGAGGGTGTTGCTGTTGCGTAGTAATAGGAAAACGTGCTCTACAACAATGCAATCCACATGAACTTGAAGAGTGTGTGTGAACAATTGGGGGAGTGTGATTTTGTAATGAGAGGGAGAATTACATAAAAATGTTTCCCTATGATTCTCATAGTTATGTTGACAACGAAGAGATCCTGTGACAAGCAAATGACCCTCTGCCACCAGTTCCAAAACGGATGGTGTTGAAATGAGTGTTATTTCCTCGGTGTGAGAGTGTGAGAGCGAATCGTTCCGTTCGTTCGTTCATTTCCGTTGCAATTCCTGGCATTCATTGAAAATACTGAAAAGTTGAGTTTGGTTCTCCACCAGTCTGTCCGCCAGTCAAACAAACAACCAACCAAGTAGACATCCATCCATCCAAGCAACCAACCAACCATTCTGAGATTCTCCAAGTGGATGTTTTTCGATTTTTTGTTGTTTTTCATTTTCGCGTCTCATTGAATGTAACGTGTGGTGATTTCGGTATTGTTGTTGTTGTCGCTGTTGTTTTTAGCCGTCATTCAACGTCTGGACCATTTGTTGTCGGTGTGTGTTTTTGGTTTATCTTTCAATATCCAATTGCGTTTCTTCATTCGTCGTGATTCGTTGTGTTTATAGGACGCGCGCGCTTTAAAACAATACAAATTCGACTTCTATATATGTATGTCCATACATATATGCGGGAGTTTCGGATTTCCTTTTCCCGGATATTATTTTATTGTGAAGTGATTTTATTTTTTGGAATTTCCTAAAATTAAAAAAAAAAATAAATAAATACAATTAAATTTTAAGTGGAAATAAAGGAAATATTAAAAGGTTATAACAATTTGCAAAAAGCGGGGAATTTAATAAAATAAATTTACGATATTGTCAGTGTCTACAACTAATTTTTTTTATTAACAAAAATTACAATCAGTAAAATTTTCAAAAAAAATTGAACATTTAAAAAAATGTCATCATAGTGAAAAATTATTATATGTTTGAGTGCTCAACTATAAACAACAGATTTTATAAAAGGAATTTTCATTTACCGGCGGTTGCAATCATTTAACGGATATTCCCCAGAAAAAAAGGAACTGCCTTCAATTAACTGTAGTCGGTACTAGGAAACTCTTATTGGAAGTGAGTACAACAACATCTAGAAAATAAGACATTTTTCTACACCAACTTCGAATTGTTCAAATGTGCGATATTTAGTGGAAGAAGTGTTATTTTGACTGAATAACAATTGCACATATTTTTTTAAGGACCATCACAAGGCGTAGATTTTTTAAACAATGCGGAGATTTTTAAAACGAAAGATTTTTGGGGACCATCATAAGGTGTAGGTTTTAAAAGAAACATTTTTTGGGACCTCATAAGGCGTAGATCTTTAAAAGACAATTTTTTAGGGTCCCCATAAGGCGTAGATTTTAAAAAGACAATTCTTTGGGGACCCCATAAGGCATAGATTTTTAAAATATTTTTTTTTGGATTTCATAAGGCGTAAATTTTTAAAAGAAACATTTTTGGGGACCATATAAGCCGTATATTTTAAAAGAACAGTTTTTGAGAACCAATCTTTTGGGGACCACATAATTTTTTGAGAACCAATCTTTTGGGGACCACATAAGGCGTAGACTTTTTAAAAGAAAATTTTTTGAGAACCAATCTTTTGGGGACCACATAAGGCGTAGATTTTTAAAAGAAATTTTTTTGGGGACCACATAAAGCATAGCTTTGCAAAAGAAAATTTTTTGAGGACCACATAAGGCGTAGATTTTTAAAAGAAATTTTTTTGGGGACCACATAAGGCGTAGATTTTTAAAAGAAAATTTTTTGAGAACCAATCTTTTGGGGACCACATAAGGCGTAGATTTTTAAAAGAAATTTTTTTGGGGACCACATAAGGCGTAGATTTTTAAAAGAAAATTTTTGACAACCAATCTTTTGGGGACCACATAAGGCGTAGATTTTTAAAAGAAAATTTTTTGAGAACCAATCTTTTGGGGACCACATAAGGCGTAGATTTTTAAAAGAAAATTTTTTGAGAACCAATCTTTTGGGGACCACATAAGGCGTAGATTTTTAAAAGAAAATTTTTTGAGAACCAATCTTTTGGGGACCACATAAGGCGTAGATTTTTAAAAGAAATTTTTTTGGGGACCACATAAGGCGTAGATTTTTAAAAGACAATTTATTGAGAACCAATCTTTTGGGGACCAAGTAAGGCGTAGATTTTTAAAAGAAAAATTTTTGAGAACCAATCTTTTGGGGACCACATAAGGCGTAGATTTTTAAAAGAACATTTTTTGAGAACCAATCTTTTGGGGACCACATAAGGCGTAGATTTTTAAAATAGATTTTTAACCAATAAGGCGTAGATTTTTAAAAGAAAATTTTTTTGGGGAACACATAAGGCGTAGATTTTTAAAAGAAATTTTTTTTTTGGGGAACACATAAGGCGTAGATTTTTAAAAGAACATTTTTGAGAACCAATCTTTTGGGGAACACATAAGGCGTAGATTTTTAAAAGAACATTTTTGAGAACCAATCTTTTGGGGAACACATAAGGCGTAGATTTTTAAAAGAACAATTTTGAGAACCAATCTTTTGGGGAACACATAAGGCGTAGATTTTTAAAAGAACATTTTTGAGAACCAATCTTTTGGGGAACACATAAGGCGTAGATTTTTAAAAGAACATTTTTGAGAACCAATCTTTTGGGGAACACACAATCTTTTGGGGAACACATAAGGCGTAGATTTTTAAAAGAACATTTTTGAGAACCAATCTTTTGGGGAACACATAAGGCGTAGATTTTTAAAAGAACATTTTTGAGAACCAATCTTTTGGGGAACACATAAGGCGTAGATTTTTAAAAGAACATTTTTGAGAACCAATCTTTTGGGGAACACATAAGGCGTAGATTTTTAAAAGAACATTTTTGAGAACCAATCTTTTGGGGAACACATAAGGCGTAGATTTTTAAAAGAACATTTTTGAGAACCAATCTTTTGGGGAACACATAAGGCGTAGATTTTTAAAAGAACATTTTTGAGAACCAATCTTTTGGGGAACACATAAGGCGTAGATTTTTAAAAGAAAATTTTTTTGAGAACCGTCCGTCTGTCCGTCCGTCTGTTGATGTTAAATTGTAAACAAAGTACAGGTCGCATTTATAATCCGATTTGGATGAAATTTGGCACAACTCATTTATTTGGCCCAAGGACGAACTCTATTGAAATTGTGAAAAATCGGTTCAGATTTATATATAGCTCCCATATATATTTTCGTCCGATTTAAGGTAAATGGTATACCAATGTCCCTATATATCTTTCGATTTGCACGAAATTTGGTATAGCCTTCTGAATTAGGTTTAGAATTATATGTGCTAAGTTTCGGGAAAATCGGTTCAGATTTAGATATAGCTCCCTTATATAATTTCGACTGATTTTAGGTAAATGGTGACCCAAAGTCCCTTCTAATCTTTTGATTGGCACGAATTTTCAGATTTACATATAGCTCCTATGTATAGTTTTGCCCAATTTTATGTAAATGGTGCACCAAATCTTTTAATTTGCACGAATTTTGGTATAGCGTACTAAATTAAACCAGGAATAATGTGTGCAAAGTTTCATGAAAATCGGTTCAGATTTAGATATAGCTTACATATATAGTTTCGTCCGATTTTAGGTAATTGGTGCACCAAAATCCCTATATATCTTTCGATTTGCACGAAATTTGGTGTAGCGTACTGAATTAAAAAAAAAAAATAAAGCTGTTGTGTCAATTTCGAGATGGGGTCTGAATTATTTTTTTGAAAGCTCGATTTGATGAAATGATTTTAGTCATTTTTTAAAACATAAAGCATTGATAATGTCTATTTTAAAAATCAAGTTTCGATATTATTCTAATTTTTAGTATTAAAAAATATGTTCAAAAATTAAGCCTTGAACTTATATTGGGGCCTTGAAGGAATATTTTTTTTTTTTAAAGCATTGCCTTTATTTATTATAACTTAGGTGAAGTGTTTATTAAATTTATCATTCCGCTTGCAACACATCAAAATATTCACCGGAAACCCTCGTCGTAGCAAAAATTATAATTATTTGCTTACTTTTTAGGGTAATCCTAATTTAAGGGTACGTCCCAAATTTCAGATTTTTGGTAAAGTTTATTCTTTGGGAAGATCATATATATCTATACCAAAAACTATCATTACCTGTAGTACCTCATATGTACGCTGGCACAGTACCCATATACAAGTTTGAAACGAGTTTAACACCAGCCGAACAAATAACCCAGGAATAATCTATAATTTCCTTTTAATTTTCCTTTTATTAACCCGTGTATGTTTATGTTCACTGTCTTTATGTAAATGTAATTAAAACTTTTGTGAAAAAAGAAGTTAAAGAAACAAAAACAAACAAAAATCACTTTCCATTTGTTCTGGATTTGGTCAATTGGTCGCACATACTTATTTTGTACAAAAGCGAAGGAGGACAATTTGTCGGTTGCTTTACGTCAGTGTGTATGTGTGTGTGTCTGTGTAAACTTTGCGCACGCGTGAAGTGACAACTTTTAGGTTGTTTTTTTATAGTTTGTCATTTCACGACAATATCTGACTCTCTATGATGACCATTCTCGTTGTCATTTCTCTGGACATATTATCCGTCTGATGCATTTACATCATTTGCTTTTTTCTCTATGTTAGCATGTATTGTATATCTTTCCGTTCGTTCGGACTGCCTATCTACCTCTTTTCAGTGTTTCTGCATAATATTTTTCTTTAGAAAAATATATGCGTTAAATTTTTCAGTTGTCATAAATTTAATTCATGCGTTTTCTGTTTTTTCGTTTTGGCCAGTATTGTCACCATATTTTTTCAGTTATAAACGGATTTTGGTTTGTATGTAGCTAAAATGGTATTTTATTTCTTTTCTTGGAATGTTAGTTTTAGTTATACTGTGGATGTTTAAAGTTTATGGTAAATAAACAAAAAAATATAAATATTCGTGTTTTATTTAAAAGTTGTCTTCATTTGATATTAACTTTTTTTAATCTACGTCATGATTTTTTTAATATTTCTTAAAAAATGTTTTTTTTTTTTTTTTTGAATAAATATTTCTCTTTAAATAATATTTTATAAAAAATCTACGCTTTTAACATTTTTGAAAAATATCCTTTTCATCTATGCCTGATTATTCTTGACAAAATATTTTTTTAAAAATCCAAGCCTTGATTATTTTCAAAAAAATATTTTTTTTAATCCAATACATGATTTTTTTTGGAATTTTTATAAAAAAAAAACATTTTTTTGAGTGTTTTTTATACCCTCAACCAACACCATAATACAAACGGAATGACAAAATTAATATACCCTCCAATTTTGTCATTCCGTTTGTAACTCATCGAAATGTTCATTTCCGACCCTATGAAGTATATATATTATTGATCAGAGTAAAATTCTCAGACGATCTAGCCGTCCGTCTGTTGTAATCACGCTATCTTCTAAAGGAATTGAGATAGCGTGCTGAAATTTTGCATAGGTTTGTCTTTTGTCTGCAGGCAGGTCAAGTTCGAAGATGGGTTATATCGGTCAATGTTTAGGCATAACTCCCATATAACGGTACCCCCCAATTTTCGGTATTTTGGGGTACATTGGTTTCTTATTGGGTACTAAATGTTTCCACAAAAATATAAATATAGGTCTTCTTTTTCTGATAGCCCCCATATAACGGTACATCCTTATTTTCAGTAATTTGGGAGTTTTTATCGTATTTTTCCACCGAATTGGCCGTAATTTAGTATTGTGAGTTTTTAATAGGTACCAAATCTCTCCACAAAAAATTATGACTATAGGTAAATTTTTTCGGATAGCCCCCATATAAGCGTAGCTCCGATTTTCGGTATTTTGGGGTTCTTGATCGCGTTTTTCCACCGAATTCGCTGCAATTTGGTATTTTGTAGTCGTATATGGTAAAAAATCACCCTACCAAAAATATTCGCCCCCCCCTTTTTGTGTTAGTCCCCATATAACTCCCTTCTTATACTCTTCACCACACTGTGGTACAGGGTATTATGTCTTTGTGCATATGTTTGAAACAGGCAAAAGGAAACGAAATAGACATATGTCCGACTGTCCATGTTAAATTGTCAACGAAGTACAAGACGTATTATGGTCCTATTGAAATTGGGAAAAATCGGTTCAGATTTAGATATAGCTCCCATATATATTTTCGCCCGATTTATGGTAGATGGTGCAGTAAAGTCCTTATATATCTAGCGATTTGCACGAAATTTGACACAGCGTACTTAATTGGGTCTAGAATGATGTGTGTAAAATTTCCTAAAAATCGAATCAGATTAAGATATAGCTTCCATATATATTTTCGCCGATTTAATGTAAATGGTGTACCATTTTTTTCGTCCGATTTTAGGTAATTGGTTCACCAAAGTCCCTAAATATCTTTCGATATGCTATACAGTTAGGTTCTTACTAAATTGAGAATATAATGATGTGTGCTAAGTTCCGTGAATATCGGTTCAGATTTAGATATAGCTCCCATATATATTTTCACCCGATTTAAGGTAAATGGTGCACAAAAGTCTCTATATATCTTCCGATTTGCACGAAATTTGGCATGGCGTAATGAATTAGGTCTAGAATGATGTGTGTTAAGCTCCATAAAAATCGGTTCAGATATAGATATAGCTCCCATATATATTTTCGCCCGATTTAAGGTAAATGGTGCACAAAAGTCCCTTTATATCTTCCGATTTGCACGAAATTTGGCATGGCGTAATGAATTAAGTCTAGAATAATGTGCGTTAAGTTTTTTGAAATCTGTTGATATTTAGATATAGCTCCCATATATATTTTCGTCCGATTTAATGTGAATGGTGTACCAAAGTCCCTATGTATCTTTCGATTTGCATGAAATTTGGCATAGCGTACTGAATTGAGTTTAGAATGATGTGTGTAAAGTTTCGTGATAATCGGTTCAGATTTCGATATAGTTCCCATATATATTTTCGCCCGATTTAAGGTAAATGGTGCACCAAAGTCCATATATAACTTTCGATTTGTAAGAAATTTGGCATATGGTACGGTATTAGGTCCAGAATGATGTGTGTAAAGTTTTGTGATAATCGGTTCAAATTTAGATAAAGCTCCTATATATATGTACATCGTCCGATTTTATGTAAATGGTGCACTAAAAACCCACAGCTAGACCGATTGACACAACGTACTGAAATTAATATGAGTTAACCTCTGGTATGTTTCCTTGAAATCGGTTCAGATTTAGATATAGCATTGCTTCCATATATAAAATCGACCAAATAATCAATGGATTGATATTACATTTTAAACAGTGAAGCATATCAAATATCCGGTTTAAAGTTTGCTTTAAATCTGTTTACAAAATTTAGAATATGTGGCAGAATGGCATGTGTTGGGATTGATGTTAGTCGGTTTACTTGTAGATAAAGATCGCATATTTAAGTTCGTTCAATTTCATGTCAATGTTCCTTCGAAAAGGCGACGTCTATTTGCCCTTTCAGTGTTTTTGTCGAATATATTCGACATTTAAAAATTATCTCTTTCTTTGCGATTTTTCGGTTATCTATGTACCGTTAACATTGATGTTTTTGTTTTTGCTGAAAAACAGACGAAACTGTCCGAGGGTTGAAATGAAAATTGCTTTTTTTCTAAACTCTATGCCTTTATATGATTTTAAGTACAAAATTTTAGATTTTTATTCCAACAAAAATTTTTTCTGACACTGAAAGGGATAGGATACATATGTAGAATATACCCAAAGTGGTGAAGGGTATCATATAGTCGGCCCAGACCGACTTTACTACTTTCCTTACTGGTTTTAATGTGAATATTTCGGATTTTTTTAATATACGCCTTGATTATTTTGTTTTTTATGAATATAAAATAGATAGTGTAGAAAAACTCCTGTCAACTAGTCTATAAAAATAACTTCTGCTCAATATAATTCCCTTTTCTCACTTTGGCTTCTTTGTCTTCTTCTCTTTTTCTTGAATGCCAATCCAATGTAAATCACTGTGTAAAATGTAAATGTCAATTCTTGAAAACAAAGAACCGAAACATCAATTCAAGCATGCCAATTCTTGAATTGTTGTTTTTTTTTAAGATGTTCTGTTGGTCGGCACATGCAACAATGTGACATCGCCGTTGTTGTTGATTTTTGACGTGTTCAAGAAAATAAGGATGTTTTTGCAACGCATGTGTGACAAACCCTAAGAACAACAACAGCATCGTCAAACAACAACAACCAGAACGATTACAACTACAATTGGTTTTGGAGTGCTCTACTATTAAAGAGAGCGAAAGACCTTTTTTTTCAAATTCCAAAAGGAAACAAATGAGTATACAAATGTGTCTCTGTATATCAGTGTGTGTGTGTGTTCGATACTTGACTATAGTCAGACGTTTAGTCATTCCTTCAACAATTTCATGCTCAATCACCGTAATATGTCGTGATAATTGAGGCAACGTAACCAACCATTGCCTCTGAGCTGTTAATAACAACCGACTATGACGACGATGACTTTGTCCTTTTGTCTTTTATGGGTGACCGACCGACCGGCCGACACTTATTAAATGCTTGCAGTTGTTGTTGTCGTTTGTGTAACTACAAATATTCTAAGATTTTTGTTGTTTTTTTTTTGGTGTTCCATGTTGTTTTTATTTTTAATACCTCCAATTGCCGTCGATTAGTTTAGTCGCCGCCTTGTCTGCCATGTTCCCGTCATCCAAGTGGGGGAAACTTCCGTGTAATCTGATCTTAGCGTAACATTGCCGATCAATGAGGCGTTAAACGAAAGTTAATTGCCAGTCGCCTTTACCGTCGCGATGATAAGTACCATTTGATTGTGAAATATATATTTTTATTTTTAATGTGTAATAAATTGTTGTTTTCTACAGTGACTCAAAGTGTGAATTGCAACATATAAGAAGTACGTATCAATTGGGAGAGGTACATTCACTATAGGGAGAGGGATATTTCAATATAAGGATCAATCGAAGTGAATATTAGGTATGCGGAAGGGAGGCTTAATAGTTGAAAAACTATTTTCTTAAAAAGAAAAATTATTATTTTTGGAAAAAAATATTTTTTTTTTTTAAATCTTAGCCTTGATTAGATTTGGATAAATATTTTTTTAAAAATTTCCGCCGTGATTTTGCTTAAAACAATTTTAAGAATCTAGGCTTTGATTATTTTTTAAAAAAATATTATTTAAAAATCTACGACTTGATTATTTAAACCAAAAAAAGTAATATTCTTAAAAAAATATTTATTTCAAAAAATCTATTATTTTTGAAAAAAAAAAATTAAAAATCTTAGCGTTGGTTAGATTTGGATAACTATTTTTTTAAAAATCTACGCCGTGATTTTGCTTAAAAATTTTAAAAATCTAAGCCTTGATTATTTTTGAAAAAAAAAATTATTTTAAAAATCTACGACTTGATTATTTAAAAAATATAATAACATTCTTAAAAAAATATGTTTTTCAAAAAATCTACGCATCGCTGAAGTTTAAAAAATGTTTTTTTTTTTTAAATCTACACATTTATAACTTTAAAACCAGTAAGGGAAGTAGTAAAGTCGGTCGGTGCCGACTATATGATACCCTTCACCACTATGGGTATATTAAACAGGACTATTAAATTCAATTCCGTACGCCATGCCAAATTTCGTGCAAATCGAAAGATATATAGCACCTTTGGTGCACCATTTACATAAAATCGGACGAAACTATATATGGGAGCTATATCTAAATCTGAACCGATTTTCACGAAACTTGGCAAACATCACTCTAGGCTCAATTCTGTATGCCATGCCAAATTTCGTGCAAATCGAAAAATATATGGGGACTTTGGTGCATCATTTACATAAAATCGGACGAAACTATATATGGGAGCTATATCTACATCTGAACCGATTTTCACGAAACTTGGCAGATATCATTCTAGGCTCAATTCAGTATGTTATGCCAAATTTCGTGCAAATCGAAAGATATATTGGGCCTTTGGTGCACCATTTACATTAAATCGGACGAAACTATATATGGGAGCTATATCTAAATCTGAATCGATGTTCACGAAACTTGGCTGAAATCACTCCAGGTTCAATTCAGTATGGCATGCCAAATTCCGTGCAAATCGAAAGATATATTGGGCCTTTGGTGCACAATTTACATAAAATCGGACGAAACTAGAGTAAATTCTGGTAATGTGGACCACCATTTTCTTTTTTTGATATTGTGGGCGTGACAACGGTAAAAAATAAAAACAAATTGTTTTCACAACATAGTAGATTTGTTGGCTAAATATATTACAGGTCAAACATTATATATACATTTGTCTATAAAAATGTTATTGCATTATATTTCAAAAAAAACTCTAAACGGCGTATAAAAATAAAAATAATAATAAATAATATGTGTGGGTAGTGAGTATCAGTAAGTTTAACGTAGGTTGTGATAAATTTCAATTTATTGCACTCTTGGGTAACTTACTTACTTATTTAGCTGGCTTGTGACAGAACTTTCATTCCATAAGCCGAGGTTAAAAAAGATTTCCAGGCGCGTCGGTCTTTTGCGCAGGTTTTCCAATTTGAAAGACCATATTCGGCAGTGTTATCTTCCACTTGATCTTTCCATCTTTTTCATGGCCTTCCCCTTCTGCGTGAGCCATCAGCGGGAGGTGTCCTTGCTTTTGAGTTGTTTGTTCAGACCATAGTAGCATCTGTTGGCCATCACTATCCTGATGTCATTCGTTTTATTAATGGCGGTACCAAGGTATATAAAATCTTTGACTACATCGATGCTGTAGTTCTCAAGTTCCACAGTTGGTCCGAGTCTACTGGACGTCTTGCGCGTTGATACCATCAACATGGTCTTCTCGTCGTTTACTGCCAGACCCACTTTGGCAGACTCCTTTTCAATTTGTTCAAAGGTGGCTGTTACCGCTCTCAGTGTTCGACCCATTATGTCGACGTCATCGGCGTAGGCGAGTAACATGTGTTGTGTAGAGTGCCATTTCTGTTCACTTTTGCCTCTCGTATGACCTTTTCCAGCAGGATGTTAAAAAAGTAATACGACAAACTGTTACCTCGTAATAAAGGGCTACGAGAGGTACTTTCCGACTTTAACTGCTGATCTTGTGCCAGTTAAAGTTATTCTGCATAGCCGTATTAATTTTGCAGGAATGTCGAACGCAGACATGACTTTATACACCTCTGAACGGATAGGGCTGTCGAATGCGGCTTTATAGTCGACGAATAGGTGGTATGTGTCGATGTGTTTTTGTGGGTCTTTTCCAGGATTTGGCGCAGAGTGAAAATGTGGTCAATGGTGGATTCGCCAGGTCTGAAGCCGCATTAGTAAAGTCCAATAATGCCATTAACCATTGGCTTCAGTCTTTCACACAGTACGCTGGATAGCACTTTATATGCGATGGGAAGGAGACTTATTCCTCTATAGTTGGCACATATCGTCTTGTCTCCTTTTCTGTGCACGGGACACTGGATGCTTCATTATTCACAAAAACAAAAAATTTAAAATCTAAGCCTTCATTATTTAACAAAAAATTAAAAAAAAAATATTTTTAAAAAAATCTGCACTTTGATTATTTTTATATATTTTTTAACAAATCTACACCTTTATTATTCATAAAAACATTTTTATAAAAATCTGCGAATTTTGAAAAAATATTTCTTAGTTGATCCCTATTTATCGACAAACTTAAGACTACCAGAAGAAACAGTTTTGGTCCTATTATATAAGATTCACCTCCTCTCACCTTTAATATACAATACATAGGGACTTTTTTGGTTGCTACATTATTTTCCACAACCTTAAAATAATCCTGAAATTGTTCCAATACACAAATCAATACAAAACAAAAACTTTTGAACTCTTCGCATGACGCAATATTTTACGAAACTAACCTCCAAACCCGCGTAATTCAATACACCATTGTAAATATCGAACAACCTGTAACAGGGGAAGGGGGAGCAACCTGTTTGAATACAATTTTGAAATATGAAACTCAACAGCATTGCGATCTATCTAATAGCTAAAAAGAGAATAATGACAAGAAAAAAAAAAAACAATATCCCTTTAGCGTATTAATAAAAACAATTACAACAACAACATAACATTTTCACTACATTAGAAAAACAAATTATAAGGGTATGTAAATTTTTTTTTGGAAATTTATTGAAAAAAAAAACAACAATAAAAAGAAAAAAGTTTCATTCATAACAAAATTGCGACATACGAATATCCTTTAGACATGCATACTAGATCACTATCTGTCTGTCTGTCTTTCTGTCACTTGATGTACACACATGTATCATCATCAATAATGTTGCTTTGAAAATTTACCCTCCATTTTTGTAATTAAATTGAGACCCCTTTTGAAATCTCCTTTTCCTTCAAAAAATATTGAGGAAAGGGCATTAAGAATAAGGACAATTTTTTTAAGGAGAGAACAAAAAATCATATTCCACAGCAAAATATGTTGTAAAGAAATGCGGGTAGCCGCGAGTTATCCGATATTAGGATAACCAAAAAAAAAATCAGAAAACAATAACAGGACATTACACAACAACACAAGAAAAATGTTGCAAATGTGTCGTCATATATGTTATCCCAAACAATAGAGATAAGACATCTTCCCCGATCATATGTGTGTGAGACAGCGAAGTGAAGTGCGTGTGAGGATTTCATTCTTTGCAACATTATGTTGGCCTCCCAACTTGAAAAAAAAAAATAAAAAGTAAAAACTTTGTTGTTTGTTTTACTGTTATTTTCCTTATCTCTTCCATATTTACTTCAATGTGTCTTGTGAACATTTTTTCTCTCTCTCTTATCCCGAGCGAACATCAAACATTTCACAATTGGTTGTACGATTTGAACGTGTCACAAACAATGCAATTGATTTTGGTCGATTCTCTTCATCGTCGTTGGTCGGCTTTGATGCTACCAAGTTTTGCAATTAATTTCTGTTGCTTGTCGCTTCTTCTTGTCCATCCTACAAATCTTTATTGATATTTATTTGTATGTACTGTTAAAGCACGTCCTTTTATTGGAAATTTATTTCGGATACATAGTAATAATAATAATTTTGAACGCAACGCATACCCAGGATTATTGCATAAATTATGAATGAGTGACGAATTGAATTCAAATTCTTTGAGATGGTGGTGATATGTCCGTATTCGATATTGAATGATAAGATAGCGAACATACGTATTTACAAATTTATTAAATTCAAATTATAATGGAGAGAGATATATAGACAGTCAAATGCAGTCTTTATAGCCAAGTTGGAGGAAGTACTTTATCAAAAATTGAAGGAACTGTTTTTTAGACGAGTTGAAATAAGTCTTTTAGACGAGCTGGAAGCCAGATGGTATTTACAAAAGGGACGAACTGAAGCAGGTCTTTATAGATGAACTGAATCGAGCCTTCATCGAGCTGTAGAAAGTTCTAAAAGGCGAGGTGTAGGGAGTCTTGATAATTGAGTTGAATAGACTAAATGAGGGAATTATTTATGGAAGAATGGAAGGGAGTCACTATAAACGATCTGAAAAATGGAGACGTTATAAACAAGCCGAACCAATATTTTATATAGATGAGCTGAAGGGAGTCTGTATAGACGAGCTGAATGCAGTCTCTGTATACGAGCTGAAGGGAGTCTTTGTAGACGAGCTAAAGGGAGTCTTTGTAGACGAGCTGAAGGGAGTCTTTGTAGACGAGCTGAAGGGACTCTTTGTAGACGAGCTGAAGGGAGTCTTTGTAGACGAACTGAGGGAGTCTTTGTAAACGAACTAAAGGGAGTCTTTATAGACGAGCTGAAGGGAGTCTTTATAGACGAGCTGAAGGGAGTCTTTATAGACGAATTTAAGGCTAGGCTTTATAGACGAGCTGAATGGAGTTTTTGTAGACGAACTAAATTGAGTCTTTGTAAACGAACTAAAGGGAGTCTTTGTAGACGATCTGAAGGCAGTCTCTGTTGACGAGCTGAAGGAGTCTCTATAGATGAGGTACAGATGATCGTAAGGAAATCATTAAGGCGACCTGAAAAGGTTATATGAAAATAAACATAAAATGATAATACTGGCCAAGATCAGGATGTCTTAATAGTCTTTATACCCTTCACCACACTGTGGTACAGGCTATTATGTCTTTGTGGATATGTTTGTAACAGACAAAAGGAATCGAGATAGACCCATGGTGCCTTTTAGGAATATGCATAGAATCACTTTGTGGGTCAATTTATGCATGCCCGTCTGTCGGTCCGTCCATGTATTTTTGTGAACAAAGTACAAGTCGCATTTATGATCCGATTTGGATGCAATTTGGGACAGTTCACTTATTTGGCCCAAGGACGAACCCTATTGAAATTGGATAAAATCGGTTCAGATTTAGATATAGCTCCGATATATAGTTTCGTACGATTTTATGTAAACGATGCACCAAACTCCCAATATTTGTCCGATTGGGACAACATTTTGCGCAGAGTACTGAATTAGGTCTAGACTGATGTCTGCGAAGTTTTGTTAAAATCGGTCCAGATTTAGATATAGCTCCCATATATGGTTTCGTCCGATTTTTTTTTGAATGATACACCAAACTCCCAATATTTGTCCGATTGAGCAAAATTTTGCCTAGCGAATGTAATTGAGGAAAAAATGATGTGTGATAAGGTTTCTGAAATGCATGCATTAAAACTTCCCAATCAAGCTCCCGAAGTCCTGGTGGAACACGACCCCTCTCCTGTTGCCCAATTACGGAATGTCAAATTACAGCAAACTTCAGCAAGAAAATGGGCCTAAAACCTTTAAAATCCTTACATTGGAGATAGGTTAAAATATAAGCCTATATTGACAAAGCTCTGCGATGATGTTTCCCACCCTTCTAAAATCCGGAATGTCAAATGACAGCAATATTGGTAACACAACGAGTCTATAACTTTCAACATTTGAAAAAAGTGGTCCTATATATCCCATTTTCCACCAAATATCCCTGGAGTACAAAGTGCACCAGGAGTACTGACAAGTGCACAAGTGCACAAAATTTCAAAACTTATTCTGAAAAGTTTGCGAGCTCTATCTTGATTTAGATTTATTTTCTAATTTTACAAAGCCCAATCCTACATCCCAACAATGATCTTAAGTTCAAATTTCAGGATCCCAGGTTTATCAATTAACCCAAAATTTAAATTGTACCAAATATAGTACAATTTAGTACCCACGGGTATGAATTTCCAAAACTACTTCGACACCCCATCCCTACACTTCAACAATAACCTTATTTCCAAATTTCAGTATTCCTGCTCTATCGGTTCAGACAAATTCACATTTGGTACTATTTTGTACACATTAGTAGTACACATTTCCAAAATTGTCTACATATCTCAATCCTACACCCCTACAGTAACCCTAACTCCAAATTTCAGGAATTTAGCTGTATTGGTTCAACCAAAATTATAATTGTACCAATTTAATAAAACATCAGTACGTATTTTCAAAACTTTTTACAAAGACAAATCCTACATCCCAACAATGATCTTAACTACAAATTTCAGGATCCCATGCTTATCAGTTAAACCAAAAATTCAAATTGTACCAAATACAGTACAATTTAGTATCCACAGGTATGAATTTCGAAAAACTACTTCCTACACTCCAACAGTAACCTTATTTCCAAATTTCAGTATTCCAGCTATATCTATTCACCCAAATCCACATTTGGTACCATTTTGTACACATTAGTACAAATTTCAAAAATTGTCTACATATCTCAACCTACACCCCTACCCTAATTTCAGGAATTCAGCTGCATTGGTTCACCAAATTCACATTTGGTAGCATGTAGTACAAATTTCTCAAACTTTCTACATCGGTTCACTTAAAATTTATATTGAACCAAATTTAGTTCACATTAGTAGGAATTTTGTAAACATCCTAAATAGCTTATTTCAACCCCGCCAACAATGATCCTAACTCCAAATATCAAGATTCCAGCTCTATCGGTACACATTAGTACGAATTTCTAAAATTGTCTACATACACCAGTTCTACTCCCCAAACAACTCCAAATTTCATTCTTCCATCTCATCCAAATTCAAAGTCTAGCAATTATAGTACGATTTTGTACTTTTCGTGCACATAAGTAAAAAATTTACAAAACTACGTACATATCGTACACTCCGACGGTAATTTTAATTTCAATTTTCAGGATTGTACCTCGATTTGTACCTCCAAATCAAATTTGTACCAAATATAGTACTTTTCGTACACATAACCAGACGCTGTCAATAACATCTCCTTATATCGACCCTATTCTCAACCCTTATTCGCATTCCAAATTTGAAGTATTGCGCTCTTTCCATTCGCTACGAAATTGTACAAAATTTAGTACTTTTCGCATACTTATAGTTCGAATGTCCAAAAAACCCTTTGCTATATCTATATCTATAGCTCATTTCAACCCCCCCCCCCCCCCCCAATGCTATGAAATTGTACCAAATGTAGTACATTTTATTATTTAAAAGTTATTATTATTATTATTTATTTATTTATTCATTTCAAAGCCAAGCCAAAAAGCCTTATATGGCCAGTATACTACAAAATAAACTTAGACCAAATTAAAAATATAAATTTTAAACACTAGTATTTCTTTTCATGTTACATTTGTTCAAGCTCCATAAATATTCATTAAAAGTAATAGAAAAAAATCATTTGAATAAGAATTACTCTGAATTGATTTACAAAAACATTAAAGTAAAATATTAAGTAATTACAGAAATTTATCTTCTGATTCTTATAGTTCGAATTTCCAAAAAAAAAAAAAAAAAACATTTGATACATCTATTCTACACTCCATCAGTGACTCTTATTTCAAATTTAAGAGTTCTAGCTCTACCAGTTCGCCAAATAATAATTGTATCACTTTTATAGTACTTTTCGTCCGGTTCTAGTTCGAATTTCCAAAAAAAAAAACCTAGCCATATCTGACAAATACAAATACAAGAGTGACCCTCACCTAAAATTTCAAGGTGATGAATCGCCCTAAGTCAATCACTTTACTCTTTTATTAGTATAGATTAAGCGGTATGCGTTTTTTTTCGCATCCACTGTTCAATTGCATAAATTCCCACAATGTAATCGAATAACAACAAAAATCCCCCTTTACGTACGACTCCACCCATTCCATGCTGCTGATTCATTATTTATTGTTGGAAACTAAATGATAATAAAAAAACATATCAAAACATGATTAAAAACCTTTTGTCAATTTAATTCGAGGAAAGTCTTTAAAATAAAAGAAAAAAATCAACTAAATGCTATAAACAATGAAAAACCAAAAGCGAGTCACAGACATCCCGCCACTGAATGAAGGGAGCCACGTGCTAAAGTCACGCCGTCGTCGTTGGTCGAACAACATAAACATTGAGACAGCCAGCCAACTATTAAAGTATGTCTTTCAAAAAAAAAAAATGAGAACCATATAACAAAATTCGCACGATCAGCAGTATTGGACAAACAAACGACAAGAAAGGAACCAAAACAAAAGCTTGAAACCAACAACAACACAGACTTGTAAACATTAGGTCTAGACTTTGTACAAAAGAAATCCGGAGAAGTTCCTATTTGAAAAGTGCATTGCTTTCAAAGCATTTGTTTATAAAAAAAATAAAGCTCCTGACTTCATTCAAAACTATTGATGATGATGTCAAAATTGCATTTCAGAATTAGCATTGAAAAAAAAATAAATAAAATTCAAGTCATCAACAATACAAAAAATATGTATGTACATACATATATACATACATGTATGTAAATATAATATTTATGTATTGAAAAGAAGAAAACTACAATGTCTTCATCTGCTTTTGGTTTCTTCTTATGTAAGAATTTGTTTTTTTTTCGAATTTGCAATAACAAAAAATCTAAAAAAATGACCGACGTTTGCATTTTCGGCAATGAAAGTAAAAGTGTTGGCAATGAAAAATGAAACGGGGTCAGGTAAAAGTAAATAACCCGAGTTAACAGAAAAATAATAAAAAACTAGATCATGTTGGTAAACCCACACCAATGAAGAGGGTCTAACCTATACGTTGATACATTAATACATAGGTGTAAAAGTGAACGAAGAAAGTTCTTGACATAGAAAAGAAATAATTTCATAATGTGGAGAAATTTGGAAAATAATTAATGCTATACTTGGCGGTTTTCTCTTCAGTAATTAAATTCAAGGACAAAACAGCAATGAAAGTATAAAAAATCGAACGGGGTCGACTGACTTTATGATACCCTTCACAACCTTGGGTATATACAAGAGATGTTCCAAAGAGTTTTGTTGGAACAGACGTAGCATATTTGAAGGACCATAAGCAATAAATCGGATGAAACTAAATATGTTATCTCTGATATACAGGGTAAGATAAAAAACTGCAACCAACTTCAGACTGCTGTCATTTCCAAGTCACTCGTCCGACAGCGGTTAAAATTATTCCAGTGACAGCTCATTATATTGTTTACAAGCGTACACAAGCATTTTGGTGAGAATTTTCCAGAAAAAAGTTATTCGTGATGGAATTCAAGCGTAATAGAAAAATCACAAGTGGTTATCGTTAGAGCACTCCACTATTTAAATGTGAATAAATCTTTTGTGTCTCGTACCATCGCTCGTTAACGTGATACTGGTAGCGTAGCCCGACGTCAAGGAAGTAGACGTAAGAAAACAGCAACATCAGCAGAAATTGTTCGAAACATCAGTAGAAAGCGACTTGATCGAGACCGTGTCGCAGGGGCCGAAAAATGGCTCGTGAGCTGAACACATCGTAATATTCCATTCGGCAAATATTGAAAAATGGGATCGGGGTAAAGCCATTGAAATTCCAAAAAGTGCAAGAACTCACATCGCAACAGAAAGAAAATAGGCTCAAAACAGCTAAAAGAGTTGCTTCGTTTCGGTTCGGTTTTCTCCGATGAGAAAACATTCGTTGTCCAGCAGTTTGTAAACAAACAAAATGATCGTGTTTACTTGCCAAAGAGGTCAGCTTAAAATGTGCACCTTCGGTTGGCCACCAGAACTCAAGCGCCGGCCATGGTGATGGTGTGGGCCACCATAACAGCCAATGGTCGCTCTCCGCTAATATTAATCGACCGTGGCATGAGAATAAATGCCGAAAATTATCGGAAAAATATTCTGCCGGTTGTATTAGATCCTTGGGCACGCAAACATTTTGGCCGCAGACCTTGGACATTCCAACATGACACAGCACGCGCCACCCAGCGCACAATGGCCACAAAATCTCCGGATACCAATCCGTTGGACTATTGTGTCTGGAGTATTTTGAAAAGCAAGGTTGACACTAAAAAATACCAAAGAGTCGATTACCTCAAGCAAGCGCTTCGCCGGCAATGGGCCATAATACCGCAGTGCAACATTCGGGCAGCGTATTACGGTTTCATTGGTCGTTTGAAGGCCATAATTCGTGTCAAAGGTGACCAATTCGAACAAATCTAAACTTATTCTTAAATTTTTTTGCTATTTCCGAAATTTTTTGCTTCCTTTCAATGAAATTAAAAAAAAAAGGTTTTATTTCTCACCCAGGTGAACCGACTTAATTCATCCATACATATGTCATTCGATAATCTATGCACAAAATTTTATCTCAATAGGGCAGACTGAGAGTCGTTTAAGTACCAATTATATGAATGGGACAAAATCTGGGCCGGTTTAAGGCCAAAATTTCATCTCAATCGGTTGTAAATATATTCTAGTCTGAATGTGCTATGATGTGCAGGATTTTATATTGATCAGATAAACCATCTAAAATCGAAAATATATATGGAAGCTATATATGCATCTTTACCGATTTCAACGAAACTTAATACACATCATTCTAGAGGCTAAGGACTAAACATAATTTAGTCCTTAGCTTCTCAGGTATTTTTTCTATAGAGAAAATGGTTCTCCGTATCTGAGACATTTCTTTGTATAGAAAAAAAATGGTCCTCAGTTTCTGAGGCATTTTTTCTATAGAAAAATTGGTCCTCAGCTTCTGTGGCATTTCTTTCTATAGAAAAAAATTGGTCATCAATTGTATTCAGATTCTGGGGTATTTTCAGGAATTTTTTTCCATAGGAAAACATTTCTCAGCATTTCTATAGAAAAAAAGTCGATTTTCTGAGGTAATTGTTCTATAGAAAACATTGGTTCTCCCCATACTGAAGTATTTTTTCTATAAAAAAATAGGTCTTCCGATACTGAGACATTTTTTCTATAGGAAGAATTTGGTGCTTAACTTCTAAGCCTTTTCTCTATAGGAAGAATATATCCTCAGCTTATGAGGCATTTTTTTTTTTTTCTATAGGAAAAAAAAATTCGCCGTCACTTTCAGATTCATTTTTTTATAGAAAATCATTTGTATTCAGGTTATGGGGCATTATTCAGGGCATTTTTTCCTCAGCTACTTATACAGCTTTTCTATATGATCCTCCAATGCTGAGGCATTTTTGATATAGGAAAAAAAATGGGTTCGCAGTTTCTGAGGCATTTTTTCTATAGAAAAAAAGGTTTCTTGAGAATTTTTTTTTTTTAAATTAGTCCTCACCTCAGGCATTTTATTACAAAAGAAAAAATAGTCACAAAAATAGTCATACTCATTCTGATTATTTTTTTAAGAAAAAAAAACAAACTGATCCTCGGAATCGCAGCATTTGTTCTATAGGCTATATATATTAAATAAATTTTCTATAGGGAATACTTCAGGTTCTGAGGCATTTTTTCTGTAGAAAAATCCATCTTTAGCTTTGGTGTCATATTTTTTTGTAGAACTTGAGAACCAATTTAAGAAATGTAGACCTTTTTCTGTTCGTCTATAGATACACATTTTTGGTTGTGACTCCATAGATACACATTACACATACACATTTTTGGTTGTGACTCCTCCGGTTGGTGACTCCAAACCGGCTCTTCTGGTATTCTATACAGATGAGACCCCCATCCGGTTGTTCATAGAGATTCCTTTCTGTTTTTCTATAGATACTCTTGGTTGTCTATAATGGCAGGATTCTGACCTTTATTAGGGACTTGTTTCTGGTCTGGTTATATTGACTGATAACGACACTCCCAACTTAAATAAATGGCGGGTAAATTGGTATATTGGCTGTAATTTAGTATTTTGAGTTCTTAATATGTACCAAATCTCTCCACAAAATTTGGTATTTTGTAGTCGTATATGGTTACAAATCGCTCTACAAAAAATATGGGGTAGTCTCCATATAACCCCATTTTTATACAGGCAAAAGGAAACGAGATAGACACATTGTTCCTTTTGAGAATATGCATAGAATCACTTTTTAAGTCGATTTATGCATATCCGTCCGTCCATGTTAAATTGTCAACAAAGTACTGGACGTATGTATGGTCGGAATTGGATGAAATTTAGCATAGGTCACTTATTTGGCCAAGGACGAACCCTATTGAAATTGGTCTAGAATGATGTGTGTTAAGTTTCGTGAAAATTGGTTCAGATTTAGATATAGCTCCCATATATGTTTTCGTCCGATTTAATGTAATTGATGCACCAAGGTCCCTATATATCTTTCGATTTGCACGAATTTTGGTATAGGGTACTGAATTATGTCTAGAATGATGTTGCTAAGCTTCGTGAAAAGATCCATAGCTGGCCGATTGACACAACGTACTGAAGCAATATAAATTAGTCTCTGTCAAGTTTCCCTGAAATCTTTTCAGATTTAGATATATAACAAACACGCGACGTCTGTTAGGATACATATACCCAAAGTGGTGAAGGGTATCATATAGTCGGTCCAGTCCGACTTTACTTCTTTTCTTACTGGCTTTGGCTGTAATTTAGTCTTCCTCTTGGTGGAGGACATAAAAATTCTTCCCAGTCTAATTTAATTTCAGTTTCACTTGTTGCTCTTAGAGGCTAGAGAACACATTATATAATGTGGATTTCCCAAGAGTTTGCGTGCAAAAAATGCCTCAAACTTATTTACATCACTGTATTTTCTTTCACTGCCATATTTATATTTTCATTTATCAACAAACACTGAGACTCATAAACGAAAAAAATAATACAAAAACAAAAAAAAAAAAAAAAGAACAAGAAAAAAATTAAATGACATTGTCCGAAAGTTGAAGGCGACATTGGAAACTGAAACTTAAGTTCGACAGCAGTAGTAACAACAACAATAACAACAAAAGCAAAATTTGATGTAATTGCACTTTAAGCTTTACTTTTTCTTTATTGTATATAGTACATACATGTATGTAAATACATATGTATATACTCGTATGTTTATTTTTGCTACTTGTTTTGTTTTGTTCTTTTTAAACGACTATTTACATATGTATGTGTGTGTGTGATGGTTTTGTGTATGGAACAAAAACTGCACTTTGTCCAACTGTTTATTATGGCAGTGAGTATGTGTGGCTGTGTGTGTGCTGCTACTGCATTTTTGGTCGATAACAAAAACAATTATAACAGCCAAACCGTTCAGTTCATAAACTATAATGGTTAAATGGATGGCTGGCAAGGGGTATAGGTATGAGTAAATTGGTGCTACTACCAAAATAAAAATAATAACGACGATGATGATGAAGACGACAACGACGTCCGTCCGTCATCAATGGAGATGTGGATAATGGTTATGTATTGTTGGCTGAGATTTCAAAGAAAAAACAAAAACAACATTGCGAGCGGTACGGTGCAGTAACCGCAATAGCAGCAGCAGTAACTGCGGTGGTGGTTATTATTTTTTTGTTGTTGCTGGCTTTAATGGTGGTTGCTGTGTAAAACAACAACAAACCAGTGAATTATTTGATTTAACAAAAATCATTCCGAAACGGGGGCTCCATTTAATTTTCTACCGTGTCGAATATTCAGTTGCAACGACAACAACCAACAACATCACATCACTTTTCAATTTTTTTGTTGTTTTGGTTCGGAGTTATTAAGAGAGAAATTCGAAAGTTTTTTTTTTCGTTTTTAAGACAATTTATATTAGGAATTCTTAAATAAATGGCGGGTAAATTGAAAATTTTAATTTAAAAAAAAATATTAAAACCTACATATAAAATGAATTTTGAAAAAAAATTAACAAATTAAAATTATTGAAATTATTGTGGTGAAGCAAAAAATTAATTTGCAAAAATGAAAAACAACCTGTTGAAAAAATTTAATGGTGAAATATAATTAGAAAAAAAATAAAATAATAATAACATATAAAAAAAATAATAATAAAGGAATTATAAATATAATAAAAAATAGAAAATAAATAGAAAAATTTATAACAAATAATTGTAGTAATAAAGAACATAATTATCTTAAAAAAAACAACAACAATAAAATATAATATTAAATAATCAACAGAAATACATGTTATGAATATTGAAAGAATTGAAAAGGCAATCGAATCCTTTCGATCTCATAAAAGAATATAAAAAGCCTAAAACAATATTTTTAGGCTATGAATGTTGACACGATGCTCCTTAGACATCGATCATCCTCTGAAATAAAAAAAATGTTTACCTATTCTATATTTCGCTCAATCATAGTATACGGAATGGAACCCTGTCGAGAAAATCATAATGCAGCCGATACATTGAGAACTTTCTTTTTTTTTCCTTCCACTCCATTGGGTAGAGTGAGGATATATTCACTTTTTCATTTCCGTTTCCAATTCTATGTAGCTATATCCATCTGTTTGCCCTCAAAAATTTATGATATAACTTTGAAATTTTGTACATTGTTACAACACCTACGATGTTTGGTGTTGAAATGGGTTCGGGATTTTGAAAAATTTTGGAAATTTTTAGATTTTTTTTTTGAATTAGATGTTTTAGGTTATCTTTGGTTAGCATATCTTCATACTAAAAACTGATCAATATTGGTCGTCATATAACGGTACCTCCCAAATGTCGATATTTTGAGAATTTCAGGCATCTTTTGCAGGCAATTTGGCATCGATTTTATAATTTAGTCCTTCCTAAGTAGCTCTTCAACATAGGATTAATTTGTAAATCTCTTAACAAACCTAATCGATAACCCCATCAAGGAAGTTGGGTTTATCGATTCACTCATTCTGTTAACTCCCCCGCAAAGTGTCAACATATTGAAAATTTGCGAATCTCATATGAAGAAAATTTATTAAAAATTTAGCACATAATAAAATCGTTACCACACCTTGAATGATCATTTTCATCTTCGGGTTATCGATCGATTTGTCGTTATTTGCAGCAATATCGGTCTTCTGTTACTCGGCAACGGAAGAATTTTGTTGTAAAGTCTTTTGAAACGACCTACCGCAATGTAAAATTTTTCATGAATGGACTCTTGGAATGTTAACCAAACTTTTTGGCATTTTTGGTTGTTGGATAAAACGAATAAACCATTTGAGGAGCATTTTCACGCTGTCAACATTTGCGTGAAATTATATTCAATTCGAACAAAGAGTTCATGTATTTTCCGAATATTATATTTTTTTTTTAGAAAAACTCATATAGCTCTTAAAAATCACTCTAGTCATTGTCATTTGCCTAAAGTTTGATATGAAGGAAAATTAACTGA
This sequence comes from Musca vetustissima, assembly GCF_032173495.1. Classification (NCBI taxonomy): domain Eukaryota; kingdom Metazoa; phylum Arthropoda; class Insecta; order Diptera; family Muscidae; genus Musca; species Musca vetustissima. The sequence goes on from NW_026874481.1 coordinate 50,101, forward strand.
AAAAACTCATTTGCCTGTGCTAACCTGATGACCAAAAATGTCATTGTATATACCCGCATTAGCTTTTATGCAGATTGTATAATAATAATAATAATAATATCTTGACTCATGTGCCTGTGCTAACCTGATGACCAAAAATAAATAAATATTTTCCATTTCGAATTGTTTGGCGACACCATGTAAAACAAATGTTTCAATTACACTTGTACGGACTTCTAATCATAAATATAAAATAAACTACTGATTTTAAGTGATTATTTATACTCTTTCGAGTCGAGCTTGATGATCTAAGTTTTTGAATGAAAAGGAAAGCCAGTTTTGTGCAGTGTTTGTTCCATACTGATGATGATTTTTTACGCATGATTTTTTAAAGAGGAATGATTATGAAGAAAATCAACAACAACTGATTTTTATTTGAATCGATTACACTGTCCATATAAAAGAGATCACTTGAAGATTATTTCATGGGAATTTTGACTGCGCTTAAAATCGTCTACAGTCGAATTCGGTTAAGCGAAAACGCCTAATTTTAGAACAAAATTTTCTCTAAAGCAGAATTTTCAATTAAAAGAACTTCGGATAATCGAAACTCATTGCGCTTAAACGAAATTTTCAATCAATATCTGAAAAAATTTTTAAATCATATTATGAAATAAATTAAGTAAGAACTTATTTTCTTCAACATAATTTTAGGGCTGTACATAAAAATTTAAAAAAATCAAAATTTACAAAAATGTTTTTTTTTTCTCTTAAACGGTGCTCGTTTCATATATAATTGGGTTTTTGCAACAAAAAAGTCCCTCTCTTATACAGATTTTCAATTAACCGGTTTTTCTTTTAAACGAAATAGAGTGTTTGAAAATTCGTCCGAAATATTAGATTCAAATATTTAGTTTCAATTAACCGAATTTTCCGATAAACCGGCGTTCGCTTATCCGAATTCGACTGTATCTACTTAGTCAAATTTTGACATACTCTCGTAAAGTTGATTTTTGGTTAACTGATAAGGCCACGTATTTACCCGCATTAGCATTTGTGCTAACCTGATGACCAATAATAAATAATTATTAATTATATACAAAAAAAAAAATGATTGAAGGTAAATCTTAATTTTAATATTTTTAAAGAGCTAAGGAGGATAGCTCTTTAAAAAAATTAAAATTAATACAAAGAAAAACAACAACACAAAATGTTTCTGAATTTTATTTGAATCGATTTTACGGTCCATATAACTGATAGCTGGAGGCACATTTCATGTAAAGTTTGAATGCGCTTAAAATCGTCCAAACGCTCAGTTAATTTTGACATACTCTCGTAAAGTTGATTTTCGGTGAACTTTTCAAGAACCAAGATAGGTCGGTCGTTCGGTTGCAATTATTGCACCAGCTAATCAAACCTGACATTAGCCTTAATAATAATAATATTGACATATTTGCCTGTGCTAACCTGATGACCAAAAATAAATAATTGATACATTTTGTTCTTTTTTCTGTTGTTTTTGGCAAAAGAAGAATAGTTCGACACCATGCAAAACAAATTGTTTAAATATAGTTCCTGCATGGGAGAAATATCATACTATGGCGGATAGTATGATGATATTATTGACTCTTTTGTTTGTGCTAACCTGATGACCAAAAAATAAATAATAGTTTTTTTTTTACATTTTGCGTATTTTTTTTTTTTTTTTTTTTTTTGCCAAAAAAAAATCAAAAGTTAGACACCATGTAAAACGATTTTTTAAATATAGTTCCTGCATGGGCTTTTGATAAATATTGAACATGTAATTACCAACGCTATTCTACTGATTTAATCGAACACATATTAAGTAATAATTTATTTTCTTCGGTTTCAATTATTGCACCAGCTGATCAGATCTCGCATTTACCCGCATTAGCTATATGTCTGATAGTATGATGATAATATTGTCTCATTTGTCTGTGCTATCCTGATGACCAAAACAATAAATAATGTTTTTTCTTCAAATATAGGTTTAAAAATAAAATATTTAAGGCAAATAGATAAATATAATTAAATATTGTGAAATATAAATAAAGTGCACTAAAAAACTATACAACAACTACAATAAAAATAACAATAAAAAAGTTTCAAATTTATGTAAAATCTATATATAAGTGTGAGCTTGGCATCTCTGTGATATTCAATAAAATTCAACGGTAATTTTTTCAAGTGTATATATATTGTATAAAATTATTAACATATCAATTTAAAGAAAAGGAAACCAAAAATAAGAAAAGCCAAAAATAATGTTTATGTCTTGAGTTTTTAATTAAAAATAATTGGTGCATAACAAAACTAAAAACCCATTAAACATAATTCGACAAATTATTAAAAAAAAGTGCTTAAAAATTTAATCGAAAAAAGTCCAGCTTAAGAAAAATCCATGTGGTTGCTGTTCAAAAATGTTTAGTGGCTATATAAAAATATATTTTATGGATTTTTTGTGATTTACTTTGCGACCGATTCACTGCCTATTTGCTGGGTCATAATGTATCATCAATAAACAGTGCGGAGAACAGTAGTCGTCGTCTTTGATGCTAATGGTCGTTGGTGGATGGACAAATAAATTGTGTCTCTCTCCCTTCCTCCATAAAAGTGGAAATGGATCCAAAAAGTAATTTTACTTTCATTTGTTCTTTGTTTTTTGTTCTGTTTATTTTTTGTTAATGTTTTCTTTTGTTCGTTTTTTTTTTGTTCTTTTTTAATTTGACATTGCTTATTATAACAAGGGGAAGGTCCAATCTGTTTTTTCTGTTTTTACGACAAAAAAGTTTCATTTTTTTATTAGTCACTGTTTTGTCTGCTGCGATTTTGGTTTCCAATTTCATTCCATTCCAACCAACAAAGCAATATTGTATTTACATACGTTTTTAGCACCCACTCTCGAACACATAGGGGTATTTTCCCCGTTTGGTTCGTTTTTTTTTTTTTTTTTAAAGATATTGTCCAACCAACTTTTTGTCACCCACACAATGGTGTTGGTGTTCGTTGTATCCTTTCTTGTTGGAGTACAAGATTTAAGTTTTCATTTTTTTGTTGGTGTTCTTGTTGTTATTTATATAGAATTTCTTTATTCTTTGTAACTGTTAAACATGTGTCTTTTTGGTTGTTGTTGCTCCTGTCACCATCACCATCATAACCCTCCATATCCCAATGAGTGGTTATAGCTGCTACTGCTGCTGCTCCTTTTATTTTTTATTTGCTTGGCAAACTATCGAATATCATGATGAAGATGATGATGCCGCTGTGTCAGTGGCTGCTGGCGTTGTTTTTGTTGTTGTTGCTGCTGCTTTTGTCGTTTGTTTACTCTACAATTATGTTTTATTGCTTGGCCATGAACGACATGATTTCAGATTTAATTTTCAGTCTTGATCTGGGTTTGGTAAAAATATTACATTGGCCAATCAAAGGATCAAACTGGATACTCCATTAGCTTTGTATAAAATTTAAAAATGTTCAAAATTTTGATATCTTGTGGTAATGTACAAGAAGGAGCTAATCCATTGGCCCTACCTGCGGACTTGATCTGGGTCTGGTAAAAATATTGTGACGTGGAAAGTTTGGGTGGATGTACCGGAAAGAGTTGATAAATAGGCTCTACATATTCAAGCTTAATATAGGTTTGGTAAATTACTAACGATATATCAGATTTGCAAAATTGTATCCTTTAGGGGGGAGGTACCAGGGCAGTGAAGCAGTGATATATGCAATTATAAAGGCTTGGTTTTTCAATATTAGGTTGTGCAATGTTTGATTTAAATCGAATAAACTGAATTTTCAGCAAAAATGGGCCATTTTGTGTGGAGAGGTTCCAGAAGGAGTGCAAGGAAATTCCCTATTTCCGAACCTTCTTTAAATGTGGAGGAAATATGTAGTTTCGATGAGCTCTGTTACTCCTTTCGAGAGTTGTAGACGGATATTTGCAACTCTTCTCCAAAGTGTCTGAAACGGACTTGGCCCAAGGAAACTTGGAATCTCAAAACCAATACTTCGATGATACACATTCTTGTCGTTACAAAGTGTATATCAATATATATATATATATATATATATCTGTGACAGAGCTGCAGTGTCGAAGTCGCTCAATTTGGCATAAGCTGAGTTGAAAAAATCGCATTTTTTTAAGATTCCATTGTTATGTGGTAAAATTTTCACACCTAGAAATATTAGTGGTATATCTCATAAAGTCTCACTGACCTGACTGTTCAAATCACAGCAAGATGAAACTTTTTATGGAAGACAAGAAGTGACTTTAAATGGCATACGAAACTTAATTCTTTATAGAAAACAAGAAGGAATTTCTTATTGAAGGTCTGAAGGAACTTCTTATAGAATGTTAGAAGGGACGTCTTTAAGAACGTTATTTTTATAAGGCAAGAAAATACGTATTTTAGACAACAGAATACATTTCTAACATATGGCCATAACCTTCAGAAAACTCTTCCAGACGGTCAATACAGACTTTTTTATATTGTAGAAGTTTAGAATGAATTTATTATACAATAACAGAAGATATTTCTCATACAAGGACAGAAGAGATTTCTTATAGAAGGGATATCTTATCTAAGAACATAAAAGACAAAGAAAATTTATAATAGGAGATCAGGAGGAACTTCTAATAGAAGGCAAGTTGGAACTTAGGAATTCCTGAATATTTGGAAGACTGAATATTAGAAAGACCAGAAAAGACTTATGGAAATACTGAGGGGCCTTTTCAAAGAAGTCAGAAGAGACTTTATAAGAAGGTCGGTTCTTTGTGGAAGGTTAGATGGAGTTTCTTATAGAAGCTCCGAAGTGGATTCGTATAGGACGCTTGAAGGAAAAAGAAATCACTGCTGTCCTTCGATAAGGAATTTATTTTGGCCTTCTTATATACAGATTTTATTCTAGTCTCCTAAAAGGCGTCCCATATAAGAAATAAGAATTTAAGAATAGGGGACGCCTGAAGGCCACAATAAATTCCTTATCGGAAGACAGAAGTGTTTTTTATAGAAAACAAATTGGAATTTTTTATGAATGCTTTAATATATTTTATTTAGAAGACTTTAACTCATAATTCTTAAAGATGTCAGAAAAGGAATTGTTTTGAATGAGACTTCTTTGTAAAAGGCCAGAGGGGATTCTTGAATGACCGAAGAAACTTCATATATGAACTAAGATGTACCTTCCTGAAGTGACTTAAGGACTTCTTAAAAATGTCAGAAATAAATTCTTACGGAAAGTCGAAATATACATCTTATAAAATACTTAAAGGGAATTTATATAGAAATAACTTCTGAGGGTAATGTTCGGAGTTTATTATTAGCCGCATTTTCCAATCGATATGGCTGAAATTTTGGCATACCTGGCATTCTGAAATATTAAGGACATGTTACTCACATTTTTCAAACGATGTGGCTGAAATCTCCAAACTGTTGAGGGAATGCTTTTGAATGCTTCACTTCACCTTGGGGAGGATGAGAAATGTGAAATGATTAAAGAATGTCTCTACAAAAAATCTCAAGTGAAAATCTCAAGAACTCTTGAAGATATAGCCGATTTATTGGGTCAGCATCAAGTGACGGCTGAAGGGCTTCTCAAACTTTAAACGCGTTTTTCTCTAAACATTTTTTTGCGAATGGCGGGCACGATAACTCAAAAACTAATAATCCAATCGGTTCCAAATTTTGCAACGTTTTTCTGGGAGTGTATAGCTCTCGTATGAACTAGGATAAATCCAATCGGTGAAGATCTTCCTTATTTTTTAACTTGGTTTTTTAAAAAATGGTAAAAAATCAAAGGTCCACCATTTTGTTAATTTTAGAGCGATGTCAATAATCCTAGTTCATACGAGAGTTAAATAATGCCCGCCATCAAAAATAAGGACTTTTCTATAATTACAAAAAACAACAACAAAACAATAACAAAATTTTTTTGTAAATTATTTTTCTTCTCTTTTAAATCTTCAATTATATATGTGCAAAGTTACAAACCTTAACAAGCATTTGTATTCATTTATGAAAATCTTGAAAAATTAAAATCGAGAATGTTAAAAATTTCGCAGGTTCCACTTAATTTTCGTTACGATGAAATTTCGTAACCCTCTTTTCCAAGCCGATGGGCTGTAATTTTTGCCTTTGGTATTTATGTCTCTCAGTTTTCATAGCCGCCTTAAAAATGGTACCTATCGAATTAAGAAATTTTCAAAATCTTCGGAAATATGAAAAACCTTTTCTATTGCAGATGTGAATAACCTCCTGACGATATGGACCACACAAGCAACGAAATCGTTCCTCTTTTTTAGGGAAAGTTTCGGCAGCTTGTAATTGTTTGAGGAGGTAGTAGCAATTGACCACCGAGGATATATTACAGCCACTTTTGCGATTTCATGAGCCAGGATCGATTAAAAGTTGGAAGAGGACAGTGAAGACAAACGAATGTCGATTTGTTTTTATGAGCAACATTTTTTTCAATATATGGAGGTCGAAAAAACTGATTTTGTGTTATTTAGTTTACGGTTCAAATGACGCACAATTACTCGACATAGAAAGTGGTTATTATTTACAAAAATATTCCTCATTCGATTTGATTGATGACATGTCATCATAAAAATACTCTAGAAACAAAGCTGTAACGATTTTTTGTGATGCATGACGCTATGGCGAATTTGTGCATTTAGATCCATAAGGGATTTCTCACAACCTTCCCCAGAAGTGTAATATAAAATTTAATGTATTAGAAACCTTTAAAAACTAATTCTAAAATGCAAAATTTAAATCCCATTATTAAAATGACATTGAATTCTTTGAAACGAAGTGTCTATGTATTGTTCTTTGTGGTACATTTCACTTAAAAACAGAATGAGAATGGAAAAATAAAGCAACAAACAACAAAAAATTACAATAAAAAAAATAGAATCAACTAACAACATTGCCCAAGCAAAGCCATTCTAATTTACTCCCTTCGCTCACTATAAAATGGTGACAATGAGGGCGGCACGACCAAGACAAGGCAAGAGTAAAGTAACGGTAACAATACCGATGATGCCTTAAGCCATAAATGACTTGAAAAGCATAAAATAATGAGAGTACCATAGCATATAGCTTTGCTAGCCCCATCACAATAGCAACAACAACAATAGCAAGAAATATGTACACACACTCAAACAAATCTAACAAAGAAAGAGAAAAAAGGAAAGTTCAAAAGTAAGAAGCATATCCGTTAAATAATTGACAATAGCAACAAAGCAAAATAATAACAACAACAACTAAAAAATACAATGTAACAGCAAAGAGCAGCAATTAGAAGTAACAATACATAGCATAGGCTGCTATAGAATATATGTGTGTATGGGTCTGTGTGTGTGTGTGTGAGGGGTAGCAAAAGAAACACTAATGGAGAATTGGAATATACAACAAAACATAGACATATGACAAGGCATTTTGTAAATACCAGTACTAACAACATTCACCATTCACACACTTATGATATGGCATTTATGCCATATAGAAGGCAACAACAACACAACATCATCATCATCGTTTATACCTTTCACAGGGATGACATTTGAATAAGTTAAAATAATAACAATGACAACAACAGCAACATGAAGAATAAGAACAGCTTACTGTGAGTCTGAAAAAAAAGAGAAAAGAAAAACAAAGACAACCATTAAAGGCGTTACCAGACAACACAACGGCGCTCAAATACACAAAGCACTCATTGAGTATTCTAAGAGAGTAAAAGGCAGAAAAGGAGAGAGGAGGAGAAATGTGTGTTTGTCTGTGCATGACTAGGGAAGTAAAGCAACGGGCGTTAACAATGCAACACAAATAATCTTAAGGCAGAAAAATAAAACTCAAACAAGAAATGTTTCAATTCTGCAGTGTTCCCACCATTGCATGCCCAGACACAGGAGAGTCTCACATTGGCGTTTGTATAAAGAGAGTGTTTTTTTAGTAGAGAGAGTGTGTGTGTGTGTGTTTATTAAATGATTTGCCTGAGTGTTCATCAGTGGTGGTGGTGGTTACTGCCAGCCAATGGGAATGTTTGTTGTATTGTTGTTGTTTTTTGTTCATAACAGTACCACTCAAACTGGTTGCTGGTGTTATGAGGTATAATAAAATGGAGATTATTGAATGAATGACTATAAATGTAGATATGTATGAATGTTTGTGTGCGCCAGACTCGTATTGTGACATAGCATTTGACTATGACAGTGGCTAACCAGTATTTTTGTTATTGTTGTCTCAACATTAAACGGGGGCAAGCAAAGCAAATGAATTGACCACGACGACAAACAAACAAACAAAACATTGAACTGTCAAAAAAAAAAAAAAATGCGGTGAATGAACTATTGAAAATACATAATTGTTCGAGATATTTATAAAGAAATATATAGAAATAAAAGTAAAAGAATTTTGGAAATACATAATTTATCTAGAGAAATAATTGTCTGCCAGAGAAATTTTAGTTTTAAAATGAAATTGCATTTCTAATCAAACAAGATTATTCCTTTTTTGGGGCTAAATTTAATTTACACAACCAAAGAAAAAATTGCATCTGTTTTGAACAGATGATCTCCAGCAGCCACTTTTGCCATTTGATGAGCTAGGATCGGATAAAAGTTGGAAGAGAACATACGAATACCGATTTGTCGTCTTTTAAAATTTTATTAAAAAAAAAATCAAGGTTAAAGATTTTCTTGAGGCAAAATTTAATTTTTTGTTAGGAAATTAAAAAAAAATCTTGAAAAACACATTTCTTTGATAATATCTGTTGTGACCAGAGAAATGAAATTTTTGTGTTAAAAAAAAAATTTCAAACAGGTATTTCAAAATTAAAAATTATGAAATAAAAAATATCCCTATAACTCTTCTTTCTCTCCTTCGCCGCTCATTATGTTCCGGAATGATATGATGAGAATTTTTTAAGTTAAATTTTTAATAATATTTTTTATTAATAATAAAATAATTTCAACCTTTTTTAAATACACATTTTATTTTACGTTGGGAAATTGAAAACATTTCCTAGAAATAAACAAGTAAAAAAGTCGTTGAGTTTGGTCGAGCGCCAAATCCTTCAAAATAAATTAAATATATCAATGCCTTAGGCGTGGAGTTTTTAAATTAAATTTTCAAAGCCAACAATTTTTGGATTTCGTTTAAATTAAATTTTCAATGCCTACAATTAGCCGTGGATTTTTTAAATTATTTTTTTTTTGGATTTTTTTAATTATTTTTTTTTAGGGTTTACACTTTTTTATTTTTTTAGGATTTTAGATATTTTACATTATTATTTTTAGGGGTTTGGATTTTTTAGGAGAATATTTAATTTTTTGTTAATTTTTTTTTAGGATTTTGCATTTTTTTAAATTAAATTTTTTGGAATTTTTAATTTTTTTATTAACGGTATTAGGATTTTAAATTTTTTTATTAAAATTTTTAGGATTTTAAATTTTTTAGTATGTAAGTTTTTTTCAATTAATTTTTTTAGGAGTTTGATTTTTATTAATTAATTTTATTTTGCATACAATTAGGCGTAGATTTTTTTATTTACATTTTTAAAGACTTTGATTTTTTTTAATATTTTTTTACGAATTAGGATTTTTAAATGATTTTTTAACTAGGTGTGGATTTTTTTTTTAAATTAAAAATAGCAATGCCAACCCATGACGCGTGGTTTTAAAATCCATTTTTCGAAACCTTTCCCAAGGCCTAATTTTTTTATAAATCTTCAATGCATACAACTAGGCTTGGAATTTTTTTTATTAAATATTCAACGCCTACAATTAGGCGTGATTTTTTAATAAAATTTCAATGACTACATTACGGCGTAAAGTGTTTCTTTCATAAAAATAATCATTTCATTCATAATATAACCTTATAACCTTTGATATCCCTCTCTCCCTTCCGTGCCCTTATTATGACTCCATTGCTGCCAGTCTCTATAAGAAACACATACACAAACATAATACATAACCTACACATTTTTACCTGTGTAGAAAATGCCATCATGTTTTTCATGGTATATAAATACATATACATATGTGGGTATGTATGTTTGTATATACATTTATTATGCCTTATGCTTATTGTTTTTGCTAATTACAACGATGATGAATGACGATTTAAAGGAAAATCCCTTTCACTAATTTCACCGGATATATCGGAAACACGTTTCACCTCCCCATACAAGTAACATTTTCTTTTTTCCATTTTCTTTTTTTTTTTTTTTGCATTCTTATTTTGTACATACATGCATATCGTACACAATTATATAGGCCCAGACATATCGCCGCACACAATAGGTATGTATGTTGTTTTGGGAATTGCCGTACGTGAGTGAGGTGAAAATTGGAATTTTTCATTTGCCAACCTGGAATTGTGTTCATATGTAGGATGAATTTTCCATGTTTTTCATTTTCCATATGTTAGGAGATGATGACACGTTGTAGCATGGTTCGATGTTTAGAATTTCCAATTGTTAACATATTGTGCTTGAGGAAAATACACACGCATACACCTTATTGAAAAAAGAAATCCCTACAAAAGAAGGTCGTCGTACTCCATGACTGAGGAATTTCAATCGTAGGAAATCAATTCGAAACATTTCTATTGATTTCAAATAAATTAAAAGTAATAGAAAATATTCAGTGGTATAAAATACAGGTTTTTTATGATTTTTTGAGGGACTATAGGATTGTATTGCTTTTTAATCCTTAACAATAGATTTTTAAAATAAGGGATACATTTAATTATTTTTAAAGTAAGGTTATTATTTCTCAATATATTTTTTTAAAAACAAGGGAACAAGACTTAAATCATTTAAAGAACAATTTTTTTATGTTCCTTCAAAAATATTTTTCATGGATTTTACGAATATTTGTTTGTAAGGGCCATCGTTGTATATGTATTTTTAAAGAATATTTTTTGAAGATCCTTATCGTGCATTTTTTAAATAATTTTATTTCAAAGGACCCAAGCGTGACTTTTTTTAAAGAATATATGTTTCTTCAATGACAAATCCATAAGAGTATTTTTTCAAAAGAATAGAGTTTTTCACATTTTAAAGTATTTGTTTTTAAAGGACCATAAATGAAGGTCCAAAAACCGAGCGGATTGCTTACAATTAGACATGGATTTTTAAAAATAAAGTTTTCAAGTCCTAGGGCAAGGCCTGGATTTTTCTAAATTAAATTTGCAATGCCTACAATTATGCGTGGATTTTTTAAATGTTTGATGCCTACAATTAGGCAAGGTTTTTTTTTTAATTTTATGTCCAATACCTTCAATTAGGCGTGGATTTTTTTTAAATTAAATTTCCAATATCTACAATTAGGCGTGGATTTCTTAAATTAAAATTTCGATGCTTACAATTAGGCGTGAATTTTTCAAATGTTCGTTGCCTATAATTAGGCGTGGATTTTTTCAATTTCGAATGCTTACAATTATGCCTGGATTTTTATATTCAATTCCAATGCCTACAATTATGCGTGGATTTTCAAACAAAATTCTGATTGGCTACAACAAGGCATGGATTTTGTTAAATTAAATTTCCAATGGATATTTGATATTTAAATTTAAAATTTTAAAATTAAAATTTCAATGCCTACAATTAGGCGTGAAATTTTCAAACTAAATATTTAATGCCTACAATTAGGCGTGGAATTTTCAAACTAAATGTTCAATGCCTGCAATTAGGCGTGAAATTTTCAAACTAAATATTTAATGCCTACAATTAGGCGTGGAATTTTCAAACCAAATGTTCAATGCCTACAATTAGGCGTGGATTTTTGAACTTAAGTTTTCAATGCCTACAATTAGGCGTGGATTTTTTTAAATTAAATTTCCAATACCTACAATTAGACGCGGATTTTTCAAATAAAATTCTCATTGACTACAATTGGGCAATTTCATTTTTATACCCTCCACCATAGTATGGAGGCTATATAAATTTTGTCATTCCGTTTGTAACTCATCGAAATATTCATTTCCGACCCTATAAAGTATATATATTCTTGATTAGGGTCAAATTCTAAGACGTCCGTCTGTTGTAATCACGCTATCTTCTGAAGGAATTGAGATAGAGTGCTGAAATTTTGCATAGGTTTGTCTTTTGTCTGCAGGCAGGTCAAGTTCGAAGATGGGATATATCGGTCCACATTTAGGCATAGCTCCCATATAACAGTACCCTCCACTTTCGGTATTTTGGGGTTCTTGAGCGCGTTTTTCAACCGAATACGCTGAAATTTGGTACATTGGGTTCTTATTGTGTACTAAATGTCTCCACAAAAAATTATAAATATATGTCCACTTTTTTTGGTAGCCCCATATAACGGTACCTGCTAATTTTTTTGGGGGTTTCGATCGTATTTTTCCACCGAATTGGCTGTAATGTAGTATTTTGTGTTCCTAATAGGTACCAAATCTCTACACAAAATATTATGAATATAGGTCCATTTTTCGGATAGCCCCCATATAAGGGTACCCCCAATTTTCGGTATTTTGGGGTTCTTGAGCGCGTTTTCAACCGAATTCGCTGCAATATGGTAACAAATCTCCCTACCAAAAATTATTAATATTCGCCCCCATTTTCGGGTAGTCCCCATATAACCCCCTTTTTTATATTAAAATAATTATCTGATTTGTTCCGAAGTGGAAGGATTGGACCGATATTCCCCATTTTCGAATTTAAGAAATAATAAGTTTGAATGACATCTAAATTTTCTGAAACGGATTTGGTCCAAAGAAAAATTGGGTCTAGAACCAATATTTCGGTGAGGCACATTTTTACCGTGTTAAAGTGTATACGCCCTCATTAGCCATAAGGCTGAGGGTACAATTATCCATTAAAAATTTCTGAAATTTTTATTATGGTTTACATAATCCGTTTTTAAAAATGTCAGTATATGTCCACTTTTTGGTATGATCCCTATATTTTCATTGTAGTACCTGTCAGTATATCTATGGTGGAGGGTATCCAAAGTTCGGCCCGACCGAACTGAACGCTTTTTCACTTGTTTTATTTTAAATGAATATTAGATAAAATAAAGATAAGTTTAGTTAATGAATATATTTCAGGTTTAAAAAAAAGAATATATCGTTATGCGTACATTTTAAAGAAAGGTCCAAAGTGTGTGTTTTCCAAGGCAAATATTTTTTTGAAAATAGTGAACAATTTTAAAAAAGGACAATAAACGTGATTTTTTCTTCAATATTAATTAAAAGGATTAAAGGATTTTGATTTTTTTTTAAAGAAATTTTCTTGATTTAAAATATATTTTGAGGTTCTTTTTCGATGTATTTAAGGGATAAGCGTAGTTTTTGCATATACAATTTTTTTTGTCAAAGGAACCAACAGTGTAAAGGATAACTTTTCGTCAACAATTCCGATCGGATGGCATAATACAGAATTTATTATTGTATTGAAATTTATTGTCGAATAAAATCTCACTCGACATTGGCTGTCATAGTTCGCCCCAGTGTCGTCAGTCCTGACTAAAAAATAAAAAAATTGGCCAACAATTCTCATCGTCAGGAGATGTGGTTGAAGCGTTCAAAACCTTATATTTTAAAGGTGTCACAATCGAGAAACTTTCGACAATTGGTTTGAGCTCATAAATCGTGGTGCAGAATAGTTTAAATATATATATATATATATATATAAATTTCTATTTTTATTATTAGACCATTAGGCCATTTTTTTATGAATCACGCTTGGATGTTTTTTGAATGTCTGTAGTCTCAGGTTTAAATACCGACCACATATTAATTTAGGGCATTCTCCTGATTTCTTCGTATTTTATGTACTCGTATTTTATTATCGAGTTAGTTGTACGTGCTTTCTACAAATGACCTTGAACTTCAAATGTTCAAATGTTGTGTTCATCACCAAACATTACTACTGCTACATAGAAAATGCCTTAGTGCTGTACATAAGAAGAACCTGATTTTTTTCTTTTAGCTTCTCAAAAAAACTAAAGAAAAAAAGAAACACATAAAATAAATGAAAAATGGCCAACGGTGGAATTGTGGTAACCAATTTCGAATGCAATATTTTTAGTATGAATGTAGAAGCTGCAGGTTTTTTTTTTGGTAGTTAAGGAAGAGAAACTACCAAGAGAAAGCATACACACATAGATATCTATGTAGTAAACTATTTAAAAATGTTACAATATGTATGTACAAATGAGTAAATAACTGAAGAATGATATGGTTAAAGAAAGTCTGCAGTGATGAGCAAACTAATAGCAAATCAATATTTGCCAACAAAATCAAATATAAGGACATACGTTTTCTCGGTACGATTTCGACTATACAGTCCTATATTTAGCTATGAATAGCTATTTTTAGACAATATTTTTCCTGATCTGAAATGTTGGATGTCTTTATCCATTCTGGAATTCTTCTAATCATGTTGTATTTTTTTCCCAAAAAAATCGATCGAATGCTATTTAATTTTCCACATACAAAAATAAATGTGTCATAAAATATATTTTTATATACAAAAAATATCTAATATTATATACCTATGTATCTATGTATGTACAGATTGCTAAAAACAGACAATGTCTTCACTATTTCTCTTACTGGCGGAACGTGATATTTTGAAAAACGTGACTTTTTATTGATTTATTTCTTTTATATACATACATAAATACTCGTATGACTGTCTGTATGTATATATGTATGTATTTTTCATGGTATTTTCATTTTCTTTCATTCTATTATGAAGAATAAAAGATATAGTTACTTTGTAGAAAATGAAAAACGATCCAGAGAGAGAGAGAGAGAGTGTGAATAATTATATGACTAGACAAATTATTGGAAATAGAATAAAAAAAGAACAATTGAAACAACAACAAAAATTTCATATAGCTAAACTGATATATAAAACAAAAACAATTCAAAGAATTAATAATGACAAATTTGTTATATGATTAAATTGTTTTATAATAATAATAAAATCAAAGTTTTGAAACGAAATAGTTAAATATAATTATTTTATGATTAATATGAATAAATTCTAATATATAGCAGCGGTCAAAATAATAGCAGCTTAATGTATTGAAATATTCTTACTGAAGAAAACCATCTTCTATTTTTATACCCTACACAACTATGTTGTCAGGGTATTATAGCTTTGTGCAGCCCCAAAAGTTTGTAACGCCGCGAAATATTGGTCCTAGACCCACCTTTAAGTATACCGATCGTCATATCTCGACTAGCTGAGTTGATCTAGACATGTGTGTCCGTGTCCGTCCGTCCGTCCGTCCGTCTGTCCATTATAATTTGTAAACACGATACAGGTCACAGTTATGGACCAATCTTCACGAAATTTTGCATGTAGAATGGGTTCTGGCCAATGAAGACCCCTATTGTTTTTGGAAAAGATCGGTTAATATTTAGGGGATGAAATGGACCAAAAACTTTATTTTTGTCCGATTTTCTGGTCGCTCCAGAGGCCGCAATTATGGCCCAAACACCGCGAATTTTTGCATGGAGAAGGGGATCGGGTCAGAAAATAAGCATGCATGTTTTGATAAAGATCGGTCAATATTTAGCGGGTCAAATGGACCCTGACTTTTGTGTGAAAAATGACAAAATTTGTATTCTATGGCATACATATTTACTCCTGGAGGATGTAGACCCCAGGAGTTGATAGCATATCCAAGAGGAGTGGTTGGCCTTTAAATTGATACCAAATATAGTGATGTATCTACTCAGATGTGGAAGTTACAGTCAAATATTTACAGGTGCTTACGTATTCAGATATTATTTAGTAACCCATTACCACATTAGAGGGAGAAATATCGCGCTGATGGCTTTGAAATTTTTCATGAAGTTCCAGTTATAGTCAAGAACAACGCCTACAATTTTCGGTGATGATCAGGATACAATTTTGGGATGAAATGGACGGAAAACATAATTTTTTGTGTGTTTTCGAGTAGAGTATAATCCGAAAATCACAACACAACCCACCGTGAAGGTAATCTGGACAAGTAATTAGAAGGACTGTACTGAATATTCGAAAAAAGTAAGGAAGAGGTGTTGTTAACCTCTAATCTGACAAGAGGGGGCAAATATCACGAAATATTACTCAGACTCGGAATAAACATCCTCAGAAAGTTAGAGTTCGTGGTAGTTGTGTAGGGTATCGCATGGTCGGCCCCGTCCGACTATACTGCTCCGCTCACTGGTTTTAAATCGCTTAATGTTTTCTGGCCAAATTATACTTAAAACTTTACCAATTGCTGCTATTTTATTGTAATAATAACAACAAAAAATATATTTTTTAAATATTGTATTAAAAGAGGTTTATTCATAAAATGAGGTCGGTAAAAAAAATAGCAGTTGCAATGAAAACATAACATAAATTCATTTAAGATCATTTTATGAAAGTTATGCATTTGTAACGAAAAAAAATAAATTATTTCGTGGATATTAATACTTTGTTGCATAACTTTTGGCGCGTAAACTGCTTCACATCGACGTTACATTAAATCGACTAAGTTGTTGCATTTTTTTAGTCAAACTTCTTAAATTACCTTCCAAAGCTAATCATTATTCTTTAGGGTTTAGCTACGACGGCCTCCTTTTCGAAATTGCACCACAAATTTTCAGTTGGATTTAGATCCGGTGACTGCACAGAACCTTCTATAATATCAACACTGTTGTCCTGGACAAATGTTTTGCTAATAGACTGTTTTAATTTAGATCATTGTCCTGTTGAAATTTCCATTTTATATGCATTTAATCTTCTGCATATAGAACCAAAGTATGTTACAGCATTGACCGGCATAAATTGCATTTTGAATCCAATATCTTGGTCCAGATCCGTAGTACTAGAAAAACGCTCAAAGCTTCAAAAGTACTCCATCATCTTTGATTGTTTTAGGGATCGTAAACTTTGTTTTGTGGACGTCTCACATACCGTCAGGATCAAGTATCACCATGTAAATGGCCACCATGTGAACGGTTTCAGGACTATATCCATTTCATGAAATTTACATAACCACATCGCAATCTGACTCCCTCAAAAGCACCGCGGTTTTAAATCAGAAGATCTTAAAGCGTGCACCCAAATTAAAAACAAAATTAGAAAGTATTCATATAAATAATTATATAAATAAGAAGATTTTCTATCCAATGAGATGCAAAAGTATCGAGTTACAAACAATTCTCAAAATTGTCAAAACACTATACAATAACCAACTAATAATCAATACCAAACATCATAGGAATAGTATTGGCAAAGATGGCGAGGTCTATCATGATTTCAGAATTTTATTCTAAAGAATATATATATTTTTAACGGGATCTTTAACGAGTTGGACACATAATTCCTCTTGAGAATATGTATAGAATCTTTTTTTGAGTCGATTTATGCATGACCGTTCGTCTGTTGATGTTAATTTGTAAACAAAGTACAGGTCGTATTTTTAATTCGAATTAGATGAACTTTAACACAGATCATTTATTTGGACCAAGGACAAACCTTATTAAAATTGGAAAAAAATCGGTTCAGATTTAGACATAGCTCCCATCAGGGACGTACGCAGGGGGCGGCCCTGGAGGCCCGGGCCCCCCCCGAAATGATTTTTTTTACAGTAAATTTATATTTGCAACAGCGAATTTTTTCATTTTGTACTACCGGGCCCCCCCCGAAATGAAATCTTGTGTACGTTGCTGGCTCCCATATCTATTTTCGTCCGATTTAAGGTAAATGGTGCACCAAAATACCTATATATCTTTCGATTTGCACGATTTTTGGCATAGCGTACTGAATTAAGTCTAGAACGATGTGTGTTAAATTTCGTCAAAATCAATTCAGATTAAGATATCGCTTCCATATATATTTTCGTTAGATTGTAGGTAAATAGTGCGCCAAAGTCCCTATATATATTCTTCGATTGGCACAAAATTTAGCATAGCGTACTGAATTGAGTCTAGAATGATGAATGGCGAGTTTCGAGAGCGTCGGTTCAGATATAGATATAGCACCCATATATTTTTTCGTCGATTGTTGGTAGATAGTGCACCAAAGTTCCTATATAACCTTCAATTTGCATGTAATTTGGCATAGCGTAATGAATTAAGTCTAGAATGATGAATGGCGAGTTTCGGAAAAATCGATTCAGATTTCGATATACCTTCCATATATATTTTCGACCGATTTTATGTAAATGGTGCACCAAAGTCCTTATATATCTGATTTGAGTGGTAAGTTTGGGAAGATCGGTTCAGATGGAGTTTGGACAGATTTTAAGTAAATGGTGAACCAAAGACTGAGTATAACCTAAAGTATGATCTGTTTTGTTGAAATCGGTTCAGCTTTAGATATAGCTACCATATATATTCTTGTCTGATTTAAAGGAAATAGTGTACCAAAGCTCAATAATATGTCCGATTGGCACACAATTTTGCAACACATTCTGATTTTAGTATAGGAACAAGTGTGTCAAGTTTTGTTGAAATCGGTTCAGATTTAGATATAGCTCCCATATATATTTTCGTCCGATTTTAAGTAAATGTTGCATCAAAGATATAAAGTTAAGCCGATTGGAACAAAATATTAGGTTGGGGAAAAGGGAATCCATTATTTTTATATGACATGTAGGACTTTATTTAACATGCTTCGGAATGTCGGATTTGGACCAAATATGCACCGTTTTGTTGTATGATTTGTTGTCATTTTAACGGCAACTTCATAATGCCACCCTCATAGAAGTCCTGCTCTCTATTTGAAAAAAAAAAACTCTAGAAGTAGATTTGGACCAAATATGCACCGTTTTGTTGTATGATTTGTTGTCATTTTAACGGCAACTTCATAATGCCACCCTCATAGAAGTCCTGCTCTCTATTTGAAAAAAAAAAAACTCTAGAAGTAGATACAAATTTTTTAATATTTATCAGAAATTTTGCAATGCAAGAAAAATATGATAATCGATTGGTGCCAAGTCCGGACTGTATGGCGGATGCATAAAAACTGCTCAAACAAACTTCCGAAGTTTCTGGCGAGACACTGTAGAATCACCTCTCCTGTTTGCCAATTCTGGCCGTTTCTGGTCAATTATAAATGATTCAAAACAGTTTTATGGTCGATTTTTATCTCCTAGCCGATTTTACGACTGCTAACATGCCTGTCAACTTCGATCATGTCTCCGATTTTATCGACATTTTCGACGGCCGGCCTACCTGTGCGAGGTGCATCGTTAATATGAAAAATTCCTGAACGGAATCTACGAAACCAAAATTGTACATAATTGGCTGTTCCGGTATCGGAATTATATACACCATTCACAATTTTAGCCGCTGGGCTTGCATTTTCGTCTTTGTTAAAGAAAAACACTCAAGAAAAACTCGCAAGAAAATTTTCACGTAATTAATTTCAAATTTATTATGATAATGTTTCTTATAACTATAAACAATACAACACATGGCGGTACGTCAAATTACACTGAATACGACTATACGAAAATAGGTCAAACTTGTCAATTAAATTAGTTTTTTTTCAGAAAATGTTCGATATAGGTTTATGTTTTGTCATAGTCTCCGTATGAAAGTCCCGTCGCACTTTCGTGTTCTTAAGGTTTTTAAGCCCAATGTGTGTATAATTTAGTAATTTCAGGTTTCAGGAAGATCCTAAATGAATTTTCCAAAAGGAAGGTTAGTGCAACTATAGACTAAACCTACATTCGCACCATTTTAGAAATTTTTATGATTTCCACAGTTTCAAATCGAAGTAAGTTTCGTTTGGCATCCGGGATACCAGAAAAAAAAACCTTTCAGAAATAGTCCTTATTTTGGCATAATACTCATAATGGTTCTGGTCACATTTTACAATCGAAATAGCTGTAATTCGGCATTCCTAGTTCTTGGAGGTTAACATTTTTTTTTTAAATAAAAAACTACATCCCAATTTTACACTGTGGGTTTCCCTTTGGAGTGGCTGCAGTTTGTAGTTCTCAAGTTTCACAGTTGGCCCGAGTCTACTGGACGTCTTTCGCGTTGATACCATTAGCTTGGTCTTCTCGCCATTTACTGCCAGACCCACTTTGCCAGACTCCTTCTCAGTTTGTTCAAAGATGCCGCTCGCAATGTTCGATCCATTATATCACTGTAAAGTAAAAAACACAACACACATTGTGGTACGTCAAATTACACTGAGTACGACTATACGAACATAGGTCAAACATATCTTCGCACCAGTATATATAAAAATGTCTTCAAATAAAAAAACCTACCTCCATATTTTACACTATAGGTTTATAATTCCCCTCTGGAGCGGCTTCTCGCAGATATTTTTCAATTTAACTCCAAGGTCATGGTCCGGAAAGGCCAATTTACAAACAATTCGATATTTTGTATTTTTTTTTTTAATATTTCGCATATTTTATGAGTTTGTTTATTAAAACTAAAACTCAAAAAAACGTTTATAAAAATTCGTATTTTCTTTTTCCGAAATTTCAAAGCGTCTATTTTTTGGTTTAACTACCACATTTTTGTATGGGGTGCATTTTTTGTTTTGAGGGGTTAGGTTATAACATTGACGTCGTTGTCTAGTTTCGTTTTGGAACATTCTTAGGTCTATTGTCATTTAATGTGTCATTGTGTAGGTGAAATGTAAATTTGAACGGAAAATCACGTACTTATCCATAATAAGAAGCAAAAAAAGAGAAATATGAAGAGAAAACAATGTATATATATATATATATGAAATGGCTGTCACAGATAAATATATACATACACATCTACATATATGTATATGAGTGTGTACATATTTATGTTTATAATCTCTCTAAAGAAAAGGTGTTAATAAATCAATATCTGTGTATGTTTATATCTTATAAAATATGTAGATATGTAATTTGACACACGACCAAATTAATGGCTTGTGTATTTAAAGATTTAATGAACATTTTTTAAATAGTGATAAATATGCAATGTGTGATAAAAAAAAATAAATAATTGTCATAATTAAATAAATACGTTTTATTATGATTTAAATGATAGGATTTTCTTTTGTGGTTAAAATCAATTTAAGCGTTTTATTTATTTTAATTTCAAACAATACAAAAAAATGTTTCTCTTTTAACTATAAATTGATAACTCATTGGGGAGAGGTACCAGAAATAGTAGACCAATGGGTACCATTTTCGTGCTTGATATATAGCAAAAATTGAAAAATGATTTATGTTTATTAATCCCTGTCTATAAAACCTATAAATAAAAGTTTCATCACCCAAATGTTACATGTGGAGAACAACGTGCTTGATACCCTTTCGCCACTTTGGGTATATTCAACAGATACATCCTAGCAGACGACTCTTTTTGGTAATTTTTTGTGTCTTTGGTGCACTATTTACTTAAAATCGAGTAAAAATGTATATAAGGGTGATATATTAAAATCTGAACAGATTTCAACGAAACATAACTTCATCATGAAATGCATCATTAATCGGACGATAATTTATATGGGAGCTATATATACATGTAAACCGATTTCATCGAAACTTGACACATTTAGGCTATACTATTTTCAGTAAGTTTTGGAAATTTTTTTGTGACAATCGGCCTAATTTTGGGTGTATGTTGCCCAACAGGCAACAAAATGTTTTAGAGCTTATATTTAATGTGTAGCTAGTAGGTATATATTCTTTGGATTTCATATGTCAAGAACTGATTATGGATGACACATATCAGAAGAAAAATCTAAAAACAATCAAATTTTTGGCAAAGTTATGAATTTTTAAATATAGAGAAGAGGGCAACTATGTGTACAGTACTAATTTGTGAATACAGTCCAAATTATTCAAATCGCTTCATATTCGAATTGTACGAATTCTGCCATCATAATTATTTTTGATTTTTGTAAAAAAGAAAATATAGAGAAAAATTTAAAATGATTTTTCCTTCGAAGCCCTAAAATTCGATTTAATCCAGGATGGACAATATCTAAATCTGAATCGATTTCAACGAAACTTGCCACAGGTTGAGTTATAGTCACTTCGATACATTTCGTAAACTAAGGTGTCAATCTGCCATATTTTAAGTCCTTGGTGCCCATTTTCTTAAAATCGGATATATATATATATATATATATATATATATATTGGGCCGGTCGCCGAAAATGTCGATAAAATTGGATAAATTATTGAATTGACCTGAAAAGCTGGATTCAAAAAGAAGCTCGATGTTTGGGTGCCACACCCATTAACAGAAAAAAATGGGATGGATCGAATTTTCATTTGCGAAGCCTTGGCCACAATAAAAAAATGGTGACTGGAGATGAGCAATGGATCACATACGATAACCCTGTGCACAAAAAAAACATTGTCAAAGAGCGGTGAAGCGCATCAAACGGTGGCCAAACCAGGATTAACTGCCATGCCATGCATTTGGTGGGACTGGAAGGGGATATTTATTATGTGTTGCTTCCATAGGCCAAACGCTAAGTTCTGATCTCTATAGTCAAAAACTGGACCGTTTGAAGATAGTCGTGTTCCACCAATACAACGCTAGGCCACACACATCAACAGTGACTCGCCAGAAACTTCGGGAACTTGGTTGGGAAGTTTTAATGCATCCGCCATACAGTCCGGACTTGGCACCAAACGATTATCATATTTTTCTTGCATTGAAAAATTTATTTAATCATAAAAAATTTATATCTAGGGAGGATTGTGAAAATCGACTACTTGAGTTTTTTTGTAAATACATAGCCCCTCTATGAGAGGGGCATTATAAAGTTACCTTTAAAATGACAACAAATCACACAACAAAACGGTGCATATTTGGCCCAAATCCGACATTCCGAAGCTTGTTAAATAAAGTTTTATAATTCATATAAAAATAATGGATTTCTTTTTCCCTCAACCTAATATATATAGGGGGTTATATCTCAATCTCAAGCGATTTCAACAAAACTTGACACACGTATTTTGGGTCTTTGGTTGCACCATTTATTTAAACCTTTGTGGCCCAATGTAGTCCACGGGCAACAAAATGTTTTAGAGCTTATATTTAATATGTAGTTAGTAGATATATATTATGTGGATTTCATATGTCAACACCGGATTATGAACGACACATATCAAGGGAAAACTCAAAAAAAAAAAAATTCAAAATTTTGGTAAAGTTATGAGCTTTTCAATATGGAGAAGAGCGTAACATTGTGTACAGTACTAATTTATGTATACAGTCCAAATTATTTAAATCGCTACGTATTCAAATTGGACGAATTCTGTCATCAGAATTATTTTTGATTCTTGTAAAGATGAATATAGAGAATAATTTAAAATGATTTTTCTGTCGATTTTGCATTTGGTTTCCTTGATATTGGACTCATTTTTTTTTTTTTTGAAAGAATGTACTGTAGCTGCCGAATGCAAGAATGTAGCAATGTCAAATATTGTACATATCCTATTTATGATAGTTGCATTAAATCTGTAAACAGAAATTTGTTCTAAGATTGCTAAATCTGAATTGATTTAAATTGTCCCATTTTCAATAGCGTTCGTCCTTGGACAAAATAGATGAGCTGTGTGGAAAATGTTCATCCAATTCGGATCATAAATAAGTACAGGTCATTTTTTATACCATCAGACGGACAGAGAACGACTCCGTCCCAGACTCCGACTCAGAAAGTGATTCTATGCATTTTGTCAAAAGGAACCCTGTGCCTATCTTGTTTCGTTTTGCCTGTTACAAATATATACACAAAGATATAATACCCTGTACCACAGAGTGGTGAAGGGTATAAAAATACGATTAGTTCCGTATTTTAACATAGCCCACGTTTTAGGGTTCCTTTCATGTAGTGTAGTTATTTTGAAGATTATTATCAACACATTTTTCAATCTGGTGTCATTATATCTCCATGTTTTGGCAAACTCCTATATAGGATTCCACACCGAAGTGACTGTAATTTTACATGTGGACTTGTCAAGAGAATATATAAATCATCTATAAAGGATATACTTGGCCAATGGTGTACACATTTTTTAGCTACTAAAATATGAGATTCTTCATTCTCACTTCTCTGCAAAAAATTTCCATTCGAATTCAATCCCTTTTTCAATTTTTATTTATGTAATATCTACACACTTTGTTGCTTTGGAAAAGATCTGTAATGCTTTTCTGGATTATTTAACTTGGCTGTTATGAGAGAGAGAGAGGGAATTTCAATTATTTGCTTTGCTTGAATACCATTTTTATACATTCATTCCTTGTTTTTGTTGTTGTATTTTTAAAATGCATTCTATTTTTTTGTTTTGTTTACCATTTCTTATTTCACGCCTTTGGTTCTACTTTTTACAATTTTTTATCAACATTTATTGTTGTTGTTTTGTAGTATTTTGGATCCCTCTTTTTAAACTATTTGTTAAGGGCTTACAACCGACTGTTGCTACTGCCTCCAACGCCGATGTCCGGCTCTCATTCTTGTTGATATTGGTGTTAAGGCATTGTTGGGCGGGCCTGTCGTTATACCGACTCTGATGGCGGTTGTTGCTTATTGTTCGGCTGGATGGTTAACTGGCTGGGTCAATTTGAATGATACGTTTTGGAAGTTGTAGCTGCTGTTGGTGTTCCTGTTCTTGTTGTTATTATTATGACTATTGTTGTTGTTGGGTATTGCAAGTTTGTATTGTTGATCGATTTTACGTGATATTTTTGAATTTTCCAGTATTTATTACACAACACCAACGACTGACTGTTGGTGTTGGAGGTGGCAACGGCGGCGGCGGTCGTTCACAATTGTTGGTTGTTTGGTCATATATTTGTTATTGTTCTGTTCCTGTGTATTATAAATACTATGCAGATGGGCTGCCTGGTTCCAACAGAGTAGATTTTTTTGTGGCATCCACCATATACTATTTACATTTCGAACTCCCACTCTTAGCAACAACTCGTTACCATTATCAATGGTTTATTTGTTATTGCCTTATGCGACTCCTA
Source organism: Musca vetustissima (assembly GCF_032173495.1). NCBI lineage: Eukaryota > Metazoa > Arthropoda > Insecta > Diptera > Muscidae > Musca > Musca vetustissima. The sequence goes on from NW_026874481.1 coordinate 75,060, forward strand.
CAATTTGTCCAGTTTTCCCAGCCACCATCAATGTTGCTGGATGTGTGTGAATGAGTGTGTGTAAATACCCACCATTGTACAAAATAGTTCTACATACCCGGCTTTTTCCTGCTACTTGCTGTTGTATTTGTTTAATTTTATTTTATTTATTATTTACATGGATTTTCTCGTCCTTCCTCTTTACACTCTTCTGCTGTGTTGAAAATTTATAAAAGTTTACTTTTGGCTCTTTGCTTTTGTGTTATTATTTTGTTGTTGCTGTTGTTGAACATTGTTCTCGTTTGACGCTCTTGTTGTTGTTGTTGTTGCTGTTATTCGTCCATTACGTCCTTTCCAATCAGGAACATGAATGGTCGGTCGGTCATCATTTATTTACTTTCAGTTTTTACAGTCGTTTTTCATTGTTTTGTTTATTTTTTTTCTGTTTTTGGTTATTTCGATTTCTACCAACCAACCAGTAGCAGTATTTGTTCAGTGTATTTTTATTTGACAAATATACACCGCACAAACGTACATAAAGAAAAGTAAATTTAAATATATTTATGCGTGAATTATTCAGCTACAGTGGAAAACAAAAAAAAATTTGGAAATTTTGATAATGAAAATCCGTAAAAGAAAGGGGTCAAAAGTTGGGCGAGACAGATTAAAAATTGAAGTAAAACCACTTTCAAAATAAACGCCACATATACCCAAAATGTTTTATTCAAAATAAACGAAACATATAGAAGAGGGTCCCTACAAATCTTTGGTACACCATTTGCATAAAATCGGGCGAAAATATATCTGCTTCTATATATAATGCTTCTCTTTCATAGAAGTCCTGCTATCTATTTACTAGAGTTGGGTAGCTCCGGAACGAACTCGTTCATTGGAACTATTCCGAGAAAGGAACGATTGGAACTAGTTTCAGCTCTTTAATTAATATAGTTCCTTTTTCTGATCTCGTTCCTTTTTGATCTCGTTCTTTTTTCTTTTCCTTTTTCTCGTTCTATTTTTCTAATCTCGTTCCTTTATACCCACTTTCTTCATTCGTTCGTATTTCGAATAGTATTTCGAAAGAAAGGTTTCTTTCGCCTTCAATGCGAATGAAAATCAATTTTGGTTCCTATAAAAACTTTTTACAGGCAAAAGAAGTGGAACGATAAACAACTCGAAAGAAAACGTATTGAAGGGACATAAATCCCCGGCCAAAAACTAAATCATGGAAATTGTGTTGACCGTATAAAATCTTTCCATAGGCGTATTTAACCCCCGCCGAGGATTGTGACAAACACCAAGGGACCGATTCCAATATAGGCTAACATAATCTGGGCAGATTTCCACCCATAACATAAAATATGTGTACCAATCGGCGAACGTTGTTATAACTGATTTCAGATTACATTTCCCTTCCGTCCGACTTTATGAATGTAGTTTTCTTGAATTTTTATTATTAAAAAAGCCTAAATTTATAGACCATTTTTGAAATCGAAATGTTGTTGAAAATGTTTTTGACAATTTACTTTACAAACAATAAAGAAAAAAGTTTGAAACCATATGATTGTCACTTACACCTTATTAAATACACCTTGATTCAAATGTGTTATTTGACATAATTTTTTGAACATTGTTGTAAAATATTACATTTAATTTAGTAGTTTTTCGCATGGTATACGTAACGGCAAACGAACGATAGCTTTCGAAATACATGATTTTCGTTCAAAATAGAAAAACAGGCTGTTAATTTTTTTTTTAATATTTTTATTTACTTATAATTTACTTATATACTGCAGTTGAATTCTGTAGCTTCATTTCATTTTTTTTTTGCATTTATTAACAAATCAACACGGAACTATGTGAGCGAAAAAAAAACAAAAAGAACGATGAAATAGAGACACTCAAAGGAACTATGTAGGAGACGGAACTATATGGAGGAAAGGAAATATTTGGAGCAAAGGAGATATAAGGAGCAAATGAACTGTATGGAGTAAAGGAACTATATGGAGCAAAGGAACTACATTAAGGAACTAGTTCCTTTTTAAAAAAGGAACGAGAAAGATCGATCCGCTAAGTGAACTATATTGCCCAACTCTACTATTTACAAAAAACTCAAGTAGTTGATTTTCACAATCCTCCCTAGATACCAATTTTTTATCATTAAAGAAATTTTGCAATGCAAGAAAAAGATTATAATCGTGTGGTGCCAAGTCAGGACTGTATGGCGTCGGATGCATTAAAACTTCCCAATCAAGCTCCCGAAGTTTCTGGCGAGTCACTGTAGATGTGTGAGGCCTAGCGTTGTCCTGGTAGAAAAGGACACCTCTCCTGTTGGCCGATTGTGGTCAATAGTAAATGGTTTAAAATAGTTTTATGGTCGATTTTTAGCTCCTGGGCGATGTTACGACCATTTCTCCGATTCTATAGACATTTTCGACGACCAAAAATTAAAAATTCCTGAACGGAATCTACGAAACCAAAATTGCACATAATTGGCTGTTACAGTATGGGAACCATAAACACCCTTCACAATTTTAGCCGCTTGGCTTGCATCTTCGCCTTTGTCAAAGAAAAACTGTAAAATGTACCGCAATCGCAATCGGACAAACATTGAGAATTAATGACACCATTTACATAAAATCGGACGATTTCAACAAAAATTAACACAAGCAATTCTCCTCAATGTGGTATGTGGTACAAATGTGGTCCGAATCGAAAAAAAAACGTTGTATATTTGGTAACACATTTACATAAAATCAGGCAAATTTATATATGAAAGCTATATCGAAATCTGAACCGATTAAAAAAAACGGCAGCTTAATTTAGCCTTTTTTTAAGTAACGTGTGCAAAATTTCGTCACAAACACAATTCGCTACGCTTTGCACAAAATCGGTCAAAAATATGTATATATGGGAGCTGAGGAGATTTCGACCAAACTTAATACCCATCATTCTATGTTAAGTTCGGTATGCTGTGCAAAATTTAATACACACAATTCCAACCTCAACTTAGAGCGCGGTACAAAAGTTCGTACCAATCGAAAAAACTTTGGGTATTTGGGACAGCATTTAAATAAAATCGGTCGTAAATACATATGGGAGCTTTATCTAAATCTGAAGCGGCTTGGTACACGGATTGCTACACCGTACAAAATTTCGTACCAATCGAACAAACTTTGGGTATTTGATACCCCATTTACATGAAATTGGTCAAAACATATATGTGAGCTATATCGAAGTCTGAACCGATTTTAACAAAATTTAAGACACACAATTTTAACCTCAACGTGGTTCAAAATTTCTTCCCAATCGAACAAACCTCGGTCGTGCATCATTTACATAAAATCGGTCGTAAATATATATGGGAGCTTTATTTAAATCTCAAGCGGTTTCAATAAAATTTAAGACACGCAATTCTAACCTCAAATTGGTACACGGTACAAAATTTCGTACCAATCGAACAAACTTTCGGTATTTGATAACCCATTTACAGAAAATGGGACGAAGATATGTATGTATGGAAGCTTTATCCCTATTTGAACCGATTTTCTCCAATTTCAATAGGGTTCGTACTCGGACCAAAGAAATGAGCTGTACCAAATTTCATCCTAATCGGATGATAAATGCGACCTGTACTTTTTTACAAAAATACATAGACCGACAGACGGATGGACAGGCATGCATAAATCGTGTACTACCTTCAAAATTCCTTAAACAAAGCGGGGACATTTATATTGGGGACAATGTCCTTGCAAATTGTCTGCCAAGCGGATATTTTTGTTCGGAGAAAATAAAAGGCGTTTATGCTGGGCAACTGGGATAGGTTAGGAAATTAAAAGGCGGGCTATCCATCTGCCTATGTTCTTCAGCCTCCATGAACCCGGAAATTTAGCTAAAGTAACGAATAAAAAATAAGGCAGGGGATAAACATGGACTTAAAGCCATAAATTATAAAAATGTCTTTACCGGCCAATCCGGTATGGCTAAATACGGCTAAAGTGCCGAAAATAAAACATGAATCTATATCAAATATGTTTCTCACCTTCAAAGAATGTCAAATTATAGTAATTTCGTCAAAATGTCGAAAATTGTGGAGATCCTGATCTAGAATATATCGCATCTACAATAAATATTTCAATGGTGGGTGAATTTATGGCCAAATTGGTTTATATGAGGCCAGAATATGTCGATTTTAAATGAAAAACACCACTGATATTCTAAAAACTGATATTCTAAATAAAAAAAATACAAAAACAAAAACAAAAAATCCGACCAGGACCTTACAGGTGTTCTTTTGTCATTACACCCCAGAAAATTCAAAAAATTCCTTCCTATCTATTATATGTTGCCAAATTTGTTTGAAATAAATATAGAATTCATATTTTTTTTTAATTTTTGATTTTCTAAAAAAATATCTACGGCTATTTTCGAACATCACTGTGTATACAGTTATTGAATAAAAATTATAACGATTTTGTTTATTTATGTGTTTGTAAATATCATGGACAAATAATGGCAAATGAAATGAATGCATAAATGAATGAACGTCCCTTTATATACATACAGTGATATATATGTATGTCCAAAAACAAATAGAAATATTCAGTAATAATTATTATTATTCGAAAAAAATTACCATCAAATAACAATTAAAAACAAATATGTATATGAGAGTGAGAAAAAAACTATAACTATAACTGGTTTATGGCTTGTAATAAATAAATGGTATTTTTTTTTATTTATTATTTGTTTTGTTTTTCAATAAAAGTTTATTACTGTCGATGTTGTTGTTATTTGTTGTGGTGTCGCTGTAAAACTCGTGTTTGCCAATAAAATGTTGTTTTTACGATAGTTTAATGGATTTTGAATTTTTTTGTTTTTATAATTTAGTTTTAGAATAAATATTTTTTCATTTTTTTTTTGTTATAAATTGTGTATTTATTTCAGGATTTAGTTATTCAATAAAATTTACATTTAAACACGTTCGAAATGGGAGTGAGGATTTTTATACCCTTCGTACAGGGTATTATGTTTTTGTGCATATGTTTGTAACAGGCAAAAGGAATCGAGATAGACCCATGGTTCCTTTTGAGAATATGCATAGAATTACTTTTGTCCGTCTGTCCGTCCGTTCATATATTTTGGTGAACAAAGTACAGGTCGCATTTATGATCCGATTTGGATGAAATTTGGCACAAGTCACTTATTTGTCCCAAGGACAAACCCTATTGAAATTGAAGAAAATCGGTTCAGATTTAGATATAGCTCTCATATATAGTTTCGCCCGATTTTATGTAAATAGAGTACTATACTGCCAATATTGGTCCAATTGATACAAAATTTTGCACAGAGTACTGAATTAGGTCCAAATTGTTGTATGCCAAGTTTTCAGATTTAGATACAGCTCCCATATACTGCCAATATTGGTCCGATTGATACAAAATTTTGCACTGAGTACTGATTGATATATGCCAAGTTTTCTTGGAATCGATTCAGATTTAGATATAGTTCCTATATATAGTATCGTCCGATTTTATGTAAATAGAGTACCATACTGTCAATATTGGTCCAATTGATACAAAATTTTGCACAGAGTACTGAATTAGGTCCAAATTGTTGTATACCAAGTTTTCAGATTTAGATACAGCTCCCATATATAGTTTCGTCCGATTTTATTTAAATGGAGCACCAAACTACCAAAATTGGTCCGATTGAGTAAAAATTTTGCACAGAGTACTGAATTAGGTCCGGATTGTTGTATGCCAAGTTTTCTTGGAATCGATTCAGATTTGGATATATCTCCCATATATAGTTTCGTCCGATTTTATGTAACCAAAGAGGAGTCAAATTTAGCCCGATATATATATATATATATATGGATTTTTAAGTCGTGTATTTAAAAAATATTTTTTAAGTATTTTTAAGTCATGGATTTAAAAAAATGGACCTCGAAAAAATATTTTTTAATAAATCGACGCCTTAAATGGACTTCGAAAAAAATATTTTTTTTTAAATCCACGACTTAAATCGACCTCGAAACAATATTTTTTTATAAATCCACGATTTTAATGGACCTCAAAAAATATTGTTTTTTAATCCACGATTTTAATGGAGCTGAAAAAATATTTTTTATAAATCCACGCCTTAAATGGACCTGAAAAAATATTTTGTTATAAATCCACGCCTTAAATGGTCTTGAAAAAAAATGTGTTTTTTATTAATAAATCCACGCCTTAAAAGGTCTTCAAAAAAATGTGTTTTTTTTATAAATCCACGCCTTAAATGGACCTGAAAAAATATTTTGTTATAAATCCACGCCTTAAATGGACCTGAAAAAAATTTTTTTTTATAAATCCACGCCTTAAATGGACCTGAAAAAATATTTTGTTATAAATCCACGCCTTAAATGGTCTTCAAAAAATGTTTTTTTTTATAAATCCACGTCTTAAATGGACGTCGAAAAAAATAAGGTATGTCCATGGTCCCCTAGATTCTTCAGATTGGCCTTAATGTCGCCTTTACACCATCTCCTATCGGAACACTGACCGGCCATTTGGAAAATTTCTCTCGAATCAGGAAATCATTTTGAAAAATATCTATAGGAATGGAACAACAAAAACAACAGCTCGAATATTTGGGAAAATCTGACAATATGTGTTATGGCAAAAGTCACATTTACGTGTTAACGTGAGGTGGTGTCGCGTAAAATCCAGGTAATTTCTGATGGAAGTTCCCCCAGAGCAACGTTCCCACGCCATCAGAAACATATGTAAAACATGCGTGTCGTTTCGTTAGTTCGTACGTTGGCTTCGTCAAGTATGGAAATAATATTTTCTGCAATGATTTTTCTTGTTGTTTGTTGCTGCTGTCAGGACTCTTATAAGGTGTATGCCGCCGATGACCGTACTTGTGACGAAACACAACACAAATGAGACGGACAAACTGGGAAGTACATATTAAAGTAATTAATGACACAATTGTTTTGACACAGAGGAAACTTTATGGCGGAGGTGAGTGAGTGCGGGTATGTGTGTGTGTTCGGAGCGTTTGAATGAAATGTTGTTATCTTATGGTCACAGCGAAGGCGTTTTCTACACTGTTGTGCCTGCTTAATGCGACCCAGGAGCGCAATAAAATCAGCGCCTCACCACCTCAACAAAAATGATCCTCAGGTACCGGCCAATGAATTCCAACTTGCCAAACGGAAATATTCTCACGCTTCGTCACTGCCATGATGTGGGTGCAAAGGAAAAACGCGATTCCGTATAGGGATTTTCCAATAGTGCAACACGGAAATACTTTTATGAGTGGCCAAGATTGGTTCGCATGTTGACGTTAAAAGTGTTTTCTAGCATTTCCGTGTTGGGAAAAAGAAATTTCCAAAATAAAATTCGTGTATGTTGGTTTCTTCCTTAGCTGGTTGTGAACGTGTGTTTTTGCGTGGGAACCATTTCAAGTTGCCTCGGACGACCATCACATCGAGGTGTATAAACACATCATTTCATGCTGGTGTTATTTTGTTACCTGTTGTTATTGGTGTTTTTTTTCGTTTTGGCCACCATCATTTTTTTGGCCGGCCAGCCAAAACCCAAAAACTGAGCATGAGAATTTCCACATATATATGAAAAAATCCTGTAGGGATATGATGACCATTCCATCATCATATGTTGCTGATATGTAGGAAAATTTGATAGCCAAATGGAAAACAAGAATATGTTGTTAGTTAGCAGGGTAGTTGGCTAAGGGGAAAAACTGGACATATTCAATGTGACTGACACATGATGTGATTTCCATTCGTACTTGTTCGTCGACGGCGGCGGTGAAACGTAAATGTTATGGGTTTGTTGTTTGCTTACTAGATGCAAGTGAGCCAGTTAGCCAGCCCAACCCCCTTTTACTTTTGGCATCAATGCGTCGCTCACCCGCTCGCTCATTGTTGTTTTAGTCTTAACGTTTGATTAGCCCTTGACGGAAGGTTGTGTTTTAGCTAAGCCGCAGCTAAAGTTTTATCTGGTTTATAACACTCCATTCTTTAGAGTTTTATCGTTGATATGAGTGTATGTGTGGGAGCGTTTATACCTTCGTGGTAATAAATTTATGCTGGTGTAACAGTGGGAGGAAATGTTGGAAAAAATGGATTTTTCAAAAAAATATTTTTTTAGTACTTGTAAAGGCGTGGATTTTTCAATTTTTCAAAATTCAAAAATTTCAATTTTAATAAAAAATAATTGCAAAAAAACAGTTAAGCTTGGATTTATTAAATCATTTCAAGGTCCCTGGATTTTTATATAAAGTATATACTTTTTGAAGGACTAATTATGTTGTGGATTAAAATAAAACTCAAATTTTCAAGGTCCTATTAAAGCGTGGTTTTTTAAACAATATTCTTTAAAATTCGACGCTTCTAGATCCGCGAGTTTTCTAGGAACTATTTTTTTTAAAATTCGACGCTTCTAGGTCCGCGAGTTCTCTAGGAACTATTTTTTTTAAATTCGACGCTTCTAGGTCCGCGAGTTCTCTAGGAACTAATTTTTAAAATTCGACGCTTCTAGGTCAGCGAGTTCTCTAGAAACTAATTTTTAAAATTCGACGCTTCTAGGCCCGCGAGTTCTCTAGAAACTATTCTTTAAAATTCGACGCTTTTAGGTCCGCGAGTTCTCTAGAAACTATTCTTTAAAAATCCACGCTTATTTCCACTGATGGTCCTCGAGAAAATATTCTTTAAAAATCCACGCTTATTTCCTCTGATGGTCCTCGAGGAAATATTCTTTAAAAATCCACGCTTATTTCCACTGATGGTCCTCGAGAAAATATTCTTTAAAAATCCACGCTTATTTCCTCTGATGGTCCTCGAGAAAATATTCTTTAAAAATCCACGCTTATTTCCTCTGGTGGTCTTCGAGAAAATATTCTTTAAAAATCCACATCTTTTTCCTCTGCTGGTCTTCGTGAAAATATTCTTTAAAAATCCACGCCTATTTCCTCTGCTGGTCCTCGAGAAAATATTCTTTAAAAATCCACGCTTATTTCCTCTGCTGATCCTCGAGAAAATATTCTTTAAAAATCCACGCTTATTTCCTCTGCTGGTCCTCGTGAAAATATTCTTTAAAAATCCACGCTTATTTCCTCTGCTGGTCCTCGAGAAAATATTCTTTAAAAATCCACGCTTATTTCCTCTGCTGGTCCTCGAGAAAATATTCTTTAAAAATCCACGCTTATTTCCTCTGCTGGTCCTCGTGAAAATATTCTTGAAAAATCCACGCTTATTTCCTCTGCTGGTCCTCGAGAAAATATGCTTTAAAAATCCACGCTTATTTCCTCTGCTGGTCCTCGCGAAAATATTCTTTGAAAATCCACGCTTATTTCCTCTGCTAGTCCTTGAGAAAATATTCTTTAAAAAATCCACGCTTATTTCCTCTGCTGGTCCTCGAGAAAATATTCTTTAAAAATCCACGCTTATTTCCTCTGCTGGTCCTCGAGAAAATATTCTTTAAAAATCCACGATTATTTCCTCTGCTGGTCCTCGAGAAAATATTCTTTAAAAATCCACGCTTATTTCCTCTGCTGGTCCTCGAGAAAATATTCTTTAAAAATCCATGCTTATTTCCTCTGGTGGTCTTCGAGAAAATATGCTTTAAAAATCCACGCTTATTTCCTCTGCTGGTCCTCGTGAAAATATTCTTTAAAAATCCACGCTTATTTCCTCTGCTGGTCCTCGAGAAAATATGCTTTAAAAATCCACGCTTATTTCCTCTGCTGGTCCTCGTGAAAATATTCTTTAAAAATCCACGCTTATTTCCTCTGCTGGTCCTCGAGAAAATATGCTTTAAAAGTCCACGCTTATTTCCTCTGCTAGTCCTCGTGAAAATATTCTTTAAAAATCCACGCTTATTTCCTCTGCTGGTCCTCGAGAAAATATTCTTTAAAAATCCACGCTTATTTCCTCTGCTGGTCCTCTAGGAACTATTAGTTTTCTAGTTTCTAGGAACTATTTTTTTTTAAATTCGACGCTTCTAGGTCCGCGAGTTCTCTAGGAACTATTTTTTTTAAATTCGACGCTTCTAGGTCCGCGAGTTCTCTAGGAACTATTTTTTTTAATTCGACGCTTCTAGGTCCGCGAGTTCTCTAGTTTTATCTGGTTTATAACACTCCATTCTTTAGAGTTTTATCGTTGATATGAGTGTATGTGTGGGAGCGTTTATACCTTCGTGGTAATAAATTTATGCTGGTGTAACAGTGGGAGGAAATGTTGGAAAAATGGATTTTTCAAAAAAAAATTTTTTTAGTACTTGTAAAGGCGTAGATTTTTCAATTTTTCAAAATTCAAAAATTTCAATTTTAATAAAAAATAATTGCAAAAAAACAGTTAAGCTTGGATTTATTAAATCATTTCAAGGTCCCTGGATTTTTATATAAAGTATATACTTTTTGAAGGACTAATTATGTTGTGGATTAAAATAAAACTCAAATTTTCAAGGTCCTATTAAAGCGTGGTTTTTTAAACAATATTCTTTAAAATTCGACGCTTCTAGATCCGCGAGTTTTCTAGGAACTATTTTTTTAAAATTCGACGCTTCTAGGTCCGCGAGTTCTCTAGGAACTATTTTTTTTTAAATTCGACGCTTCTAGGTCCGCGAGTTCTCTAGGAACTATTTTTTAAAATTCGACGCTTCTAGGTCAGCGAGTTCTCTAGAAACTAATTTTTAAAATTCGACGCTTCTAGGCCCGCGAGTTCTCTAGAAACTATTCTTTAAAATTCGACGCTTTTAGGTCCGCGAGTTCTCTAGAAACTATTCTTTAAAAATCCACGCTTATTTCCACTGATGGTCCTCGAGAAAATATTCTTTAAAAATCCACGCTTATTTCCTCTGATGGTCCTCGAGGAAATATTCTTTAAAAATCCACGCTTATTTCCACTGATGGTCCTCGAGGAAATATTCTTTAAAAATCCACGCTTATTTCCTCTGATGGTTCTCGAGGAAATATTCTTTAAAAATCCACGCTTATTTCCTCTGATGGTTCTCGAGAAAATATTCTTTAAAAATCCACGCTTATTTCCTCTGATGGTCCTCGAGAAAATATTCTTTAAAAATCCACGCTTATTTCCTCTGATGGTTCTCGAGAAAATATTCTTTAAAAATCCACGCTTATTTCCTCTGATGGTCCTCGAGAAAATATTCTTTAAAAATCCACGCTTATTTCCTCTGGTGGTCTTCGAGAAAATATTCTTTAAAAATCCACATCTTTTTCCTCTGCTGGTCTTCGTGAAAATATTCTTTAAAAATCCACGCCTATTTCCTCTGCTGGTCCTCGAGAAAATATTCTTTAAAAATCCACGCTTATTTCCTCTGCTGATCCTCGAGAAAATATTCTTTAAAAATCCACGCTTATTTCCTCTGCTGGTCCTCGTGAAAATATTCTTTAAAAATCCACGCTTATTTCCTCTGCTGGTCCTCGAGAAAATATTCTTTAAAAATCCACGCTTATTTCCTCTGCTGGTCCTCGAGAAAATATTCTTTAAAAATCCACGCTTATTTCCTCTGCTGGTCCTCGTGAAAATATTCTTGAAAAATCCACGCTTATTTCCTCTGCTGGTCCTCGAGAAAATATGCTTTAAAAATCCACGCTTATTTCCTCTGCTGGTCCTCGCGAAAATATTCTTTGAAAATCCACGCTTATTTCCTCTGCTAGTCCTTGAGAAAATATTCTTTAAAAATCCACGCTTATTTCCTCTGCTGGTCCTCGAGAAAATATTCTTTAAAAATCCACGATTATTTCCTCTGCTGGTCCTCGAGAAAATATTCTTTAAAAATCCACGCTTATTTCCTCTGCTGGTCCTCGAGAAAATATTCTTTAAAAATCCACGCTTATTTCCTCTGGTGGTCTTCGAGAAAATATGCTTTAAAAATCCACGCTTATTTCCTCTGCTGGTCCTCGTGAAAATATTCTTTAAAAATCCACGCTTATTTCCTCTGCTGGTCCTCGAGAAAATATGCTTTAAAAATCCACGCTTATTTCCTCTGCTGGTCCTCGCGAAAATATTCTTTGAAAATCCACGCTTATTTCCTCTGCTAGTCCTTGAGAAAATATTCTTTAAAAATCCACGCTTATTTCCTCTGCTGGTCCTCGAGAAAATATTCTTTAAAAATCCACGATTATTTCCTCTGCTGGTCCTCGAGAAAATATTCTTTAAAAATCCACGCTTATTTCCTCTGGTGGTCTTCGAGAAAATATGCTTTAAAAATCCACGCTTATTTCCTCTGCTGGTCCTCGTGAAAATATTCTTTAAAAATCCACGCTTATTTCCTCTGCTGGTCCTCGAGAAAATATGCTTTAAAAATCCACGCTTATTTCCTCTGCTGGTCCTCGTGAAAATATTCTTTAAAAATCCACGCTTATTTCCTCTGCTGGTCCTCGAGAAAATATGCTTTAAAAGTCCACGCTTATTTCCTCTGCTAGTCCTCGTGAAAATATTCTTTAAAAATCCACGCTTTTTGCTACAATGGACCTCTTAAAAATATTCTTTAAAAATCCACGCTTATTTCCTCTGCTGGTCCTCGAGAAAATATGCTTTAAAAATCCACGCTTATTTCCTCTGCTGGTCCTCGTGAAAATATTCTTTAAAAATCCACGCTTATTTCCTCTGCTGGTCCTCGAGAAAATATGCTTTAAAAATCCACGCTTATTTCCTCTGCTGGTCCTCGCGAAAATATTCTTTGAAAATCCACGCTTATTTCCTCTGCTGGTCCTCGAGAAAATATTCTTTAAAAATCCACGCTTATTTCCTCTGCTGGTCCTCGAGAAAATATTCTTTAAAAATCCACGCTTATTTCCTCTGGTGGTCTTCGAGAAAATATTCCTTAAAAATCCACGCCTATTTCCTCTGGTGGTCTTCGAGAAAATATTCTTTAAAAATCCACGCCTATTTCCTCTGCTGGTCCTCGAGAAAATATTCTTTTAGAATCCGCGCTCTGCTTGTCCTCGAAAAATATTCTTTAAAAACCCATGCTTATTTCATCTGCTGGTCCTCGAGAAAATATTCTTTAAAAATGCACGCCTATTTCCCCTGCTGCTCCTCGAGAAAATATTTTTTAAAAATCCACCCTTCTGGGTCTGTTCGACCCAGAAGTCCTCTAAAAATCCACATTGATAGTCCTCTAGAAAATATATCTTAAAACTTCACGTTTCTAGGTCTGTTAGACCTTTGCAGTCCTCTAAAAATATTCTTTAAAAAATCCACGCCTATTTGCTCTGTTAGTCCTCTAGAAAAATTATTTAGAAAATTTCCGATTTTAGGTCTGTTGGACCTTTAAAAAATATTGTTTAAAAATCGATGATTGTACGTCCAAAGTGCATTTGGTACATTTAGGGTCCTAGACGTAATTGGCATTTCGAGAAAATAGAACAACGTATGGAGAGAAATTATATAGCTCCCATATAAAGATCCCGATTCATAATAGATATTTGACACTTTGGGCTCTCATGGGGTAACATACATCGCAAAAATACGCAATACTAGGTTTTAAAATAGTATCCATTTTAAGATGCTGCCTCGAATTTTGGTATTTTAATGATCCGACGCGTATTTTCCGATACCACCGAAGTGTAAAGTTTGAAATTTCGTGTTTTCAAAAAAAGGGTAAAAAGACCTCCTTGCAGACAATTGCCTATACACTACTCATAGCCTCTATAGCCCTTTCGTTCAATAAATGTTGTATTATTTGGCGATTAGGGCTCGTAGAGGTAAAATACCTCTTTGCAGAAAATGGACCTGCTTTGTTTTGACATTGTTGCCATATTTAAAGCCCGTTCTGTTTTAGATATTTAAAATGTTTTAGACCGATCGAAGTGTCTGCAATTTTCTCAGGAGAGAAAATGTCAATTCAAGTCCATCTTGACCCCTCCTTCCCTCCCTTTTTTATATTTATTAATTTTCTTGCAATCGAAGTGGACTGCAGTTTGGTATCTGGGTTTCTCACAGTGGATGCAATTGGACGGAGCGTACCAAAGCGATTACTATAGAATTTTGGTTTCTCGGAGGGTAAGGTCTTATACTTTACACAGAAAATGAGTGTGAGTTTTGACATAGGCTTCACATGCAGACCCCTTCTACTTTATTTATTGCGTATTAGATTAATTTTTCGATCGAAGGTTTTGAAATTTGGAAATTTACAACTTGTCAGGGTGACATATTGGAGAGGAAATTTAAATTAAGATGCTTGTTTGAAATGTCCTTCTTATTTTAGGTTTATTAAAGGTCCATACGATTTTTCTTACCGAAGTGCCGGTAATTTAGCATTATGGGGATCTCAGAGGATGAAAGCCTTCTTGGCAGACCAATTTCGATAAAGGACATTTTTTTTTTTTTTGGTTTTTCAAAGACTCTAGTCCCTTTTACATCCTCAGTGGCTGTAATTTAGTGAAGATTATAATCGGCATGTTTTACTTATTTTTGATTTTCCATAATGAACACCAAACAATCTCCCCACTGTTCGCTTAAGATGTTTAACGCGAAATACCAAATACCATTTTTCCCGGTTGTTGGTTAAGGTTAATTTTCAGATTATAACCCAGTAAAGTAAACACAAAACACACCGACTGTGATTTGAGGAGGGAGAGTGAGAACAGCTCCTGATACTTTTACGATTTGTTAATATTTGTACAGCCTTCTGGTGTTTGCCACCATTTGGGTGGTTTGGTGTATGGATGGGTGAGTAGTGTTTATTATTTTATCACCCAAAGCACCCCACACCAGCCACATGACTTAACACTTGATACAGATTGGAGGGGTTACTTTGGCCATTAACCCAGATTCAATATTGAATTCATTAACTACTGGATTCCTGGTTCCCGTTGCCATTTGGCGTTGTGGTGTGTGGTGGTGGCTGCCGTTAATGGAGATACCAATGTTTGCAAGTTGTTGCCGTTAACGCGATACGCAAAAATTAATGTTAGGCTTTTTATTATGTTTAATGTCATCATGGCTTGTTATTTTATGAAATTTGTTTCTTTTGTGTGTGAGTGTATGTGTGTTTGGAAATTGTTTGTTAAGCCGTTAAAGTATATTAAACTAAAGTTTTATGTTATTTAATTATAAAAGACAAAAACGACGAAAGAGCAACCAAACTTTGGCAGCATCTAAAGAATAACAAAAAAACACTTGGCACCACCACCATTATCGTCAATAACAATAACGATAATAACAACATCGACAAACATATGCTAAGCCGTTTATATTAAATATTATTATCTGGGAATAACTGGTACCTTTTTTGCTTGAGTTTTAACCCTATGTGTCCACTTTCCGCACCAACACCACCCCCATAATAATAATAATTTGTCATTAATTTTCGCCAATCATTATTATAGAGACGATTATATTTAATGGCTATTGGTGTAATAATTAATACCCACTAGGATTCCGCCCACAAAATTTGATGTTAGAATTACCAGTCAATAATTTTGAATTAAGTTCATGTTCGGTTTACCATATCATTGAAGTCAAATAAATTGTTGTATAGTTATGGTTAATTTTTATTAGGATGTTTGTGTTATAAAAGAAGTTTTGAAAGTCTTATTTTTATTTTTAATTAATATAAGGATAATGTCACGAAGCTGATGAAGGAGAAGACAAACATAAGGAAAAACTTCACAAAAGTGTCATGGATAAATTGCCTTATGACAGTTTGGGATCTAATCGGGTGGAACCAGTTTTGCATTGAAATGTAAGACGTTTAAATTTACAATAAATTTGGCATAACTATATTTTTTTAGTAAACATTTCTTCGTAATAAAGAATATAGGGTTTTAGTAACACGGATAAAATTCAGAAAATACCATTAAAACTTTAAGATAACAATTTATCGTCTTTGATGATCCCACCTAAAATCATATGAGCAACATTGTTGTAGAATATTTGGGGTATGATAAATCGCATCATGTGATCATTTGAGTCCGGTTTAATAAATTAAGGTCGAAAAGGACTTATAAGGAACAGTTATAATAGGACGAAATGTTCTACAATGAAATCCACATTCCATTTTATTGAAGAAATGTAATTTAAAAAAATTCGTACAATAGAATAACTTCAAGCAATGTGGACCACCATTTTCATTTTTTTTAACATTGTGGGCGTAGCGACCGTAAAAAATTAAAACAAATTGTTTTCACGACATAGTAGATTTGTCGTCTAAATATATTCCAGGTCAAACATCATATATTTCACTATAAAAACTTGGAGGGTAATGTGAACCAGTAAGTTAAAAGGTAGGTTGTGGATTGATTGTGAAAAATTTCAATGTGTTGCAATCATGGGTAACAATGAATGCAAACATATGTGGGTATTAACCCATATATTTTTTGGAATATCCCCCATTTAAGGGTACCGCCCTATTTCAATATCCAACCGAATCAGCTGTAATTTCGCATATCGAGTTTTCAGAGGACAGAATACCTCCTCATTGAAATGTTTTTAATATGGGACCATGTTTGGAAATGCCCAGTTTATTATAGTGGTCCACATTACCCGACTTTTCCTTGTAAATACATTTTTTGGCTTAAAACTAACCGATTGTAATTACAGCTAAACATACATTTTTATTGAAGAAAATAAAGTTCTATATAACTTCTTTATAATTGAGAAAAACAAATTGTTTAATTCTTGATAAAAAAAAACTTTTCAAATCACAGATTTCAATATGAGTTTAACTAAATTTTCAACATTGCAATTCAAGCGTTTTCTTAAATATGGGGGTGGCCCTCTCTACTCTATCTAAAAATCAAGATATGAAGATATCTCGCCAGCAAAAAATTGATCCGAACTTTGATCTAAAGGAATTTTTCTTTCTGTGGTTTTCATATATCGCTCATTTGCTGCAAGACAGGCATAATTACAAAAAAAAAACGTGATTTTCGACTTAATGTTGCACGATTGTTCGCTATAATAGACCTCATGTTGTGTAAAAAATTATATGAATATCTCTTACACACTCTAATTGAGAAGCCGTAGAAGCTCCTCTGTCGCATATAAAGTGTGAGTAAATTGAAAACTTAAAACGCTTTTTCTGCAAAATCGCTTAGACGACTGCCTGAAGAGTATATGGGAACATGGTTTTTATATAGTCCTGACATCAAATTTTTGGTATTCTAAATATCCTAGACGTATTTTAGGGATTATTTAAAGGTTCAAGTTGAATTTTCCAACTGAGGTGCTAATAATATACCATTTCGTGTTCTAGAAGTGTTAAATACCTTCTTGTGGAAAATTGCCTGAAATTGGCCTACACCATTCCTGATATTTTAATCGGGCATAGTTTTCTAGAAAATATTCCATATTCTATTATAGGATCTTATACAAAATACCACCTGACAGATTATATTTTAATGTCCAAGTTTGACATCCATGCACAATATACATACTTAAATACTTTCGATGTATAAGTTGGGCATTTTAAAAATGTTAAACATTTTGTGGTGGAGGCATCAGAAGCAGTGGACCTATGTTAAGATGTACAAAGTTTGAATGAAATCGGTTACTCCATTCAAGAGTTATCATGCGCACCAGTCGGCCAAACGGACGGACATTTGTAAATCGACTCCAAATTGTGGTCTGAAGCTAATATTTCGATGAGTAACATTTTTGCACCAGCAAAGTGCATATACCCTCATTAGCTCTAGAAAATATTCTTCAAAAATACACATTTCATTAGAAAACATTCATTAAAAATCCACGATTCTAGGTTCTGAAAGACATCTAGAATATATTATTTTCAAATCCACGCTTATTTGCTCTGCTATTCCTTCAGAAAATATTCTTAAAATCCACGATTCTAGATCTGACAGTATATGATCTGAAGAATATTCTTTACCAGCATTTTAAAATTACAATCTTTTATTGCTTAGGGTCCTCTAAAAAATATTCCATGCTGGTACTTGGAAAAATATTATTTAAAAAGTCAACACTTAGATGCTCTGCTGGTTCTCTAGAAAATGTTTAAAAACCAAGCTTCTAGATCTAGCACACCTCTACAAAAAATTATTTAAAAATCAGTGCTTATTTTCTCCGTGTATTCTTAAAAAATACACGCTTTTCCATATGGCAGTCCTTTAGAAAATATTCTTTAATTATACACGCTTCTAAATCTGACAGTCCTCTAGAAAAAAATCTTTAAAAAATAAATGCAAGCTTCTCATCTAGAAAATATACTTTATTAACACACGCTTATTTGCTCTAATGAATTTCTCAAAAACTCACGTTTAGAAAATACCAATGAAGCTCATCAGTATACTTTATGCTCTTCATTCAGTCGTTGTTTGACAGCCAACGAATGAACACATGTTGGGGTGCGCGCACGGCGTCGTGTCCGCATAACTAGAAAATCAACGAAATCACACTTAGGGATAAAAGTATTTCAGTATATTTTTATTTTATTATTCAAAATGCGTTTGGGAAGGCGCAATGTTTTCTATGTTTTAAAGCTTTTAAAAACAACAGAACATTTGCTTTTTTTATTTCAAGAATTAAATATTTCATAATATAATTATTATCTCGGTATATGCTACTTTATAAACATTATTTAATTTTTGTAACATATACAATTTGTAATTCATATAAAAACATTTTTAATAATGCTTTTAATCTATATAATAACAAAAATTAAATTTATCTATAAGTTTTTCCGACCACAAAAGTGTACACACAATTTTGTTCAGTACTGTTCTGTTTTCTCTCACACATACTAACGCATTTCAATTTTGGGCACCTATGGAAAATACTCATTAAAATTCCAATCCTTTATTGCTTAGAGTCCTCTAAAAAATATTCCATGCTGGTCCTCTGAAAAATATTCTTTAAAAAATCAACACTTTTTTGCTCTGCTGGTTCTCTAGAAAATAATGTTTAACAAGAGAAAAGCGTTAAGTTCGGCCGGACTGAACTATGGATACCCTCCACCCAGTGCTGCCAGTTAAATTTCATGAAAAATCGTCAATTTTTCAGAAAAAAATCGGCATAATCGGCATTTGTATTTTTAAAAAACGGCAAAAAATCGGCAGCATATAATTTATAAATAAATTCATATTTTTTTGGTTTATAACAAATCAATGTTGTTTATTACATTAAAAAAAGATAACAAACTCAATTCTGTATAAAAACATAACATAGAAGGTTCATTTTTCTATAAAAAATGTAGATTTTTCTAAAATATAGTAATTATTATGTACACTAGTGAGATCTTTCAGATTTGCGTATAACACAGGTATTAAGGTCATAAAAATAACTTACAAACTAGTACATATTTTTATTGCACATTTTTAGTAATTCATTATCAATTTTGATATTAGAACAATTTGAATTATGAGCTTCTAATTTTAGTTTTGTTAAGGTTTACCTGACTAAAAATTCGTTCCACATTTGCTGTGGAGTGTGGGAGAACCATAATTCTTTGTACAAGTTTAGACAAAACTGGAAAAGCTAAATTGGAGTCCCCACGTTTATTTCTGAAAAATTTTTCCAAAAACTTTTTAAATTATATTCTGCATTTTCAAAAATTTCTTCAAAATTCAGAAAGTTTAACTCCCCAAACTCGGAGTCTAAAGATTTTCCTTATTCGATGTAAAATGTAAACTAGACAGAGTACAATGCTGACAAAAAATGCAGATATCTAAGCCATTGAAAACGGCTGCGGCGAGTCGCCGATAGTTATAATGATTTAAAGCTGCCAATTTTATATGTTTGTATGGTAACGCCGTATTAAATTAAAAAGTTAGGCAATTTGTGTCGATTGTTGAAATATCGGCAATTCTGAGGCAAAAATCGGCATTTTCCATTTTTAGAGTGAAAAATCGTCAAAATGCCGATAAATCGGCAAATATGGCAGCCCTGCCTCCACCATAGATATACTGACAGTTACATGAAATGCAAATTTAGAGAGCATACCAAAAAGTGGACTTATACAGGCATTTCTACAAACCGAGTATGTAAACCATAATGTACACCATATACAAATTTCAGCTAATTTTTAATGGATATTTATACCATCAGCCTCATCGAAATATTGGTTCTAGATCCCATGTTTCCTTGGACCAAATCCGTTTAAGCAATGTTGGATTTCATCCAAACTTTGCCGAACCGAACTGCAGCAAAATATTTTGGAAAACGCGCTCAAGAACCTCAAAATCCTGAAAATTGGGGATAACCTTATATGGGGGTATCCAAAAAAAAATTGACACCCAATTTTTTTTGTGAAGACATATGGTACCTATTACGAACTCAAAATATTTATATATATATTTTTTTTTTTTTTTTTGTGAAAAAAATCAAGTACCCAATAAGAACCCTATGTATCAAATTTCAGCGAATTCGGTTGAAAAACGCGCTCAAGAACCCTAAAATACCGAAAAATTGGGGGGTGCCCTTATATGGGACCTATATTCATAATATTTTGTGGAGAGATTTGGTACCTATTAAGAACTCAAAATACTAAATAACAGCCAATTCGGTGAAAAAATACGATCAAAAAACCCAAAATACTGTAAATTAGGGGTACAGTTATTTATATTTTTTGAGGGGAAATTTAGTACCCAATGTATCAAATTTCAGCGAATTCGGTTGAAACCGTGCTCAAGAACCTCAAAATACCAAAAACTGGGAGGTACAAAAGACAACCCTATGCAAATTTTCAGCACCCCATCTCAATTCCTTGAGAAGATAGCGTGATTACAACAGACGGACGGACATGGCTAGATCGTCTTAGAATTTTACCCTGATCAAGAATATACATATATACTTTATAGGGTCGGAAATGAATATTTCGATGAGTTACAAGCGGAATGACAAAATTAATATACCCTCCAGACTATGGTGGAGGGTATAAAAAGCCTCTATAAAAAATTATTTAAAAATCGTCATTTATTTCATACGATGGTCCTCTAGAAAGTACTTTAAAAAATTCAGTTTGATAAAAAAAAAATATATATATATATATATATAAATATATTATATATAGATCAAAATATATTATTTAGCGTTTTTTTGGTATTTCGGGTATTTCCTGGTGGAACATTTTTAAACTCTTGGAGTGTATACGACATTCTCGAATAATTGTTTATACTGTTTAAATTTATAAATATAATATTTCTCTTTTCTTCTTTAAGAAAAATAAACAATTTATTGTTTTTACATAACTGAAAATATAACAGTAAATATTAAATAATACCCAAAATTATGAAGCAATTTCGAAAATGGCATTACATTACACAAATAACGGAAATAATAATAAACTAGTATTGGAATTACATATTTCCATTCTCGCTTACTAAGTATTATTAATTACACCGAGTACAAAACCCCAACAAATTAGCAATGTTTATAAATCGCTGGCAATAATTCAATAGCAAAAATCCCAGCAAAGGAATAAAAATTAAGGAAAGCTGCTCGTAAATCTCTTAAATGGGGCCAGTTGGTAAAAGTCATAAACATTTTTAGAGGAAAAAAACTACACGAGGGGAAATATGACAAAAACATATGCTTTGCTTTTGTTCAACGCCAAAGGGAACAACCAACCAAGCGCTCAACCAGTCATTCATTCAATCAAACTACCAACAACCAACCAACATCAAACCACCATTGAATGGTTGGTTATTTGCCTTCTGTCCATTTGTTCGGCTGATATAATTCCGAATGTGTTTGTTTGTTGTAATAGCCCATTTTTCGTTCTTTTGTTTTGTTGTGATATTTGTCGCATTGTTGTTGTTGTTTTCGTTTTTATACAGCGCAACAGATTTCCTAAATGGTTATAATCCACTCACTGATGCTACTGCTGCCACCACCACCATCACCAAAAATCCTCTCATTCATTCATGGAGTAGAAAATTTTGTTTTTTTTTTTCTGGATAGCTGGTAGATCGACCATAGAATGAATGGCTGTGCGACTGCGACACTTAACATCGTTTAGAAGTAAGAAAGGCACTAATCCGCAATTTAAATGTAACAACATGCACAACAACGTTTTGTTTTTTCCTTTTCGGAAGCTTCTATTCACCATTCGGATTGTCCTTTTTGTTGGCAAGTAAAAAGTGAACGAAGTATCCTTATCCCCATTTCAAGCTCAATGAATACAATTTTCGAAAACAAATTTCAGCAAAAATATTTTATGGGAATTATTTGTTGATGATTTACCGTCGGCTTTCTATGGAAAAACAATTTTTGGAATCATTTTTACCCTACACAATTATGTTATGAGGAAATTATAAGTTTATGTGGCCCCTAGAGGTTTTAATCCCACAAAATATTGGCCCTAGTCCATTCATCTTTCTCGACTAGCTAAGTCGATCGAATAATATATGTCCGTAATCAAATGTAAATGTCGTAGCTATGAACCAATAGCCGCATATAGGCTGCCCGAATGTTTCTCTGCGGTATTTTGGCCCATTCCCGGCGAAGCGCTTTCTTGAGGTGATCGACACTTTGGTATTTTTTAGTGTCAACCTTGCTTTCTCCAGACACAATAGTCCAACGGATTGGTATCCGGAGATTTTGGTGGCCATTGTGCGCTGGAAATGAAGCGAAGAACCTCATTTTGTAACCACTCTTGGTTCGCGCGTTCTGAGTGCGATGGTGCTGAGTCCTGTTGGAATGTCCAAGGTCTGCGGCATTCCACATTCCAGAATATTTTCACGATAATATTCGGCATTTATACTGATGTCCGGTCGATTAATACGAGTGGAGAGCCACTATCGGCTGTTATGGCGGCCCACACTATCACCATGACCGGCGCTTGTGTTCTGATGGCCAACCGAAGGGGTACATTTTCATCTGACCTATTTGGCAAGTAAACACGATAATTTTGTTTGTTTACAAACTGCGAATGTTTTCTTATCGGAGAAAACCATATTCGGCAGTTCACCACTTTCGGCCAAGCGAAGCAACTCTTTAGCTCTTTTGAGTCTATTTTCTTTCTGTTGTCGTGTAAGTTCTTGCACTTTTTGGAATTTCAATAGCTTTACCCCGAGCCCATCTTTCAATATTTGTCGAATGGAATATTGTGAAATGTTCAGCTCACGAGCCATTTTTCGGCCACTGCGACGGGGGTTTTGATCTATTGCTTTCTTACTTATCGAACCATTTCTGCTGTATATTGTGCTGTACCAAATTACATTTTTGGTACTAAGATTTGCCAGCCAATGAGAACGGAATTATAGCCAATTCGGCGGGCAAAAAGGGAACACATAGTCTTCAAAATACCGAATAAAAGCCGGTACCGTTATATAGGGGCTAGTGTAAAAATTAGGTCAATATTTATGTGTTTTAATAGGAAGATTTGCTACACAATTTGAATTCAAAATACCAAACTACAAACATTTCTATTGAAAAATGCGCCCATGCATTCGTGTTCAAAATAACGAAAATCGTAAAAAGTTGACCAATACTGATATGATTTGATAGGAATATGTGTCATCTAATGAAAATGCAACATATCAAATTACAATGTGCAAAACATGCCCAAAATACCCAAAATTTGGAGTAGTACGAGTAACGGACGGACATGCATAAATCAACATAGAATTTTATACTAAAATATATACGTTATTGGTTCTCCGGTGAATATTTCGAGGTGTTGCAAACGGAGTGACAAATTTAGACTCCACCTTATGGCGGAGGGCTTTTTGCAACATTTCTTTATTGAACAAAAACCCTTCTATTTAGACTTAGTGGGGAAGAAACGTTTTGGTAATGGTATATGCAGTAGTGGTCAAAACATATGCAACTGAAATTGACTATATGGAAATAGGTAGTAACCTTTTTATTTGAAATTAAAAAATGGGTCAACTTGGTATTTTTCAAGGTTTTAGTTTCAATTGAAATTGTAAGTGAAAATTTTCCCAGAAATTTTTTATTGATAAAATGGATAACAAGATATTAGCTGGGTCAAAACATATGCAACTCTGACAAATTAAAAAAATACCGTTAACTTAGGTGTCATAGTTTATATTTTTTCGCAAAGCTCAAATATTCTTGAGTGTTAAGAGATAATTTTTTTTAAATAAATATTTAATAAAAAAAATTGGAATGTACGGTCTCCAACAACCAAATAGAAATGACGAGCCATATGAATCCGGGTTAGGGTTAATAAAACGCTTTGTGGGCAATTAGAAAAATTCATTGTTGCCGATTATACGATTGGAATATCACTGCTAGAGATGTTTGAAGAATATAAAGAATATAATACCTGTGAAGAAGTATAAAGCCTACTTCTTGTGGCTTTGTTAAAAAAATTGGAAATATTGCCCATATACAGTAGTAGTCAAATGGTTTGACTACTACTGTATATGGACAATATTGCCAATTATTTTAACAAAGCTGAAGCCGAGGTTCACCCCTTTATAACTCAGAAATTAATTAAGTATATGAAAAAAGTGAATAGTTTTGGGTTAAATGATCTGTCGTTGCAAACTTTTCACGATATTGACCTCCAAACTTTATTTCGGTGGAAACTGTGTCTACTTTAATGTAAAAAAAATTTTAATGTTAATGTTTTTTAAGTTCTCTATCGATTTGCGACTAAGCAACTCATTTCACGGTCTTCGTGTCAAAGTAAAACTAGAAACCAAGGAAATGGGGACTACGTCTCTTATGTATCATTTTTCAAAACTGTATCTACCTTTAAATGATGCTGAAGCTCGATTTTTAGTGTTATTGCGGATTTAATTGAATTTTCCGTGGATCCTTTCCGTTTCAATAAATGACCTGATACGGATATTAAATTTTTGCGAAAACAGAACATTAAAGAGGGAGATGTCCCCAATTTGTCTTAAAAATAGTGTGAACTAAAAAATTGTAAATTGCAAACCAGAGGGCAACGAACTTTTGTTGTGATTTCTTTGATTTGATAAAGTATAATTGTTAAAGTACGATTAATACTCTTTTAAATTAATATAATTGAAATGCTCATGCCAATTCACGGTTGAAAACCCGGTTCAGAAAAAATTAAACGCTGATACTTTTTCCATCGTCTGCAGATTTGGGAATATATCAAAAATAAATGTCAAAATTTTACAAAATTGTGTTGTATTATTTTCTGGTTTCCTATATATTGTAAAGCTCAAATTGTATTATCGTATTTTTTATTTCACATATACTTATGTAATGTGTACAAAATTTTCCTGCTGGGTCGTTTTATAAAAATCTAAAATGTCATATCGATCTTGACACGATCATTACGATACAATGGAATTAGCTGAGTATTGTAGTTACCTTGTATAATTGTACCATGATTTCAGGATAGGTCCCATATAATGGTACATTCCATTATTCGATATTTTTTGCAAAGTAGTTTCATATTTTAGGTTGTCATTGGGTATTAAGTCTTACCAAAAATCCAAACATGTTCGATATCGATCTACGTTTTGATATAATCCCCATATAACGGCACCCCAATTTTCGATATTTTGACGATTTCAAATATGTTTTCAAACATCACGCTTCATGTTCAAGGTCCTAGACCAAATTTTCAATGTGAGTGTCTGTAGTTAGCAACAATTTGCCTCCATATAAATATTCAGAAAGGGTTTCAAAAAAACAGCGGAACCTAACGACTTTTTTACGTATTTTATTTTCTATATGATAAATCCCATCAAAAATAAATATCTAGAAATTATATTCAATTCTTAGTAATTAATTAATTATGGATTTATGGAACAATCACCTGATATATGGATGACTACAAGAAATTTAAGTGGAACAAAAAAGAGATTATGTGTAACAATGTATGGGTCGGTATTAATGTGGAATATCCAGTGACCTCCTCCCTCCCCAGATATAATATAATTCACACTATATACAATAGCAGCAACTGCTGCAGGGCTATCACATACATTATGTATGTAACCCTATACAATCATAAGAGTATATGTATGTACATATGGTATATATAAATATGTATGTCTATTGTATAAAATGCAGAAAAATCTTTGCAAAATTCTACTAAAATCACGTACGAACTATTTTTATCAATGAAAATGTAAGACTTGTTGCTTGTTTGGTTTTTTTTTTTTTTTTTTTTTTTTGAGAACGAAAAATTCCCCAGAATAAGAGCCGAGTTAGAGAAAAAATACAACAACAGTAAAAGTAACAACAATAAAAATCAACAGCTATTATGAAAGTAACGAAAAATTCTGCCAAACTATGTATCCTCGTATATGGGCTAAAAATGTGATGAAGAGCAACAAAAAAACAACAACAAAGAAGAGGATAAAATCAATAGGAGGGATATTAAATTCCCTAGAAGGATATGTGATTCTTTTAGCATATTTACATAAATCGCTTCCTTTGGCATACTTCCGCCTTGCGCTTTAACTATTTCCTTTTGTTTCGTTTCTATGTATACAATCCAATCGGTTCGGCATGTATATATAGATGTATACGCTACTATGTAGTACAAGTACCGACAACATTCATTGTCCTTAAAAAGTTAATCTCCTGTGGTTAGTAAACGTGTGTTTGAACAATAACCTGTTGGTCGAGTAACCACTACCACCTGTGATGATTTAATTCTTTTTTGGGCCAACAACAAGACGCCTCTCTAATAAGGACCAAACCCTGATAGTATTGGTCATTCAGGCCAAGTAATTACAACAACAACAATTGTGTTTATGAATGAATTCTCTCAGTCTTCAATGAGAGGGAGAGAAGAAGAAGTAAAAACCCAGGAAGATTTGTCACCTAAAAAACAACAAAACACAAGAGATTACCAAATTAGATTGGAGTATAAGTCAAATATTGTGTTGACAAACATGGTCCAAACAGGTAGCCCGAACTAGCAAAGATCAATATGGTGACAAAGTAAATATGTACGAATGCATGTACGGTGGCAGGTAGAAATCCACCATGCACACTCGGAAAATAAATTAGCCATACTTGTTAGCAATTCCATCAGCAGCATACTGGGCCAATAGCAAGGTAGCATTTTTAACCAACTATTTAACAGGTATGTGAAAATTTTCGCACATTTTTGTTTGTTGTTATTTTAAGGAAACGAACAACAACAACAAACAGGATGAATAGGAAGGAAGAAGGAAGTTGTTGCACATTGACCGACCGGTAATGGCGAAAGAGAGAGGGAAGAACCAACGCGTACACCATCATCGAATGTGTAACGGTGCGCAAAAATTGATAAGAAATTCGTTAAATTTTAAAACTAACGTGACGTACGTGTTTAAAATCAGTCTTAGACAGGTGATCATTGAGTAAAGATCACGTTCTTGTAAGGATTTAAAAAAATATCACACACACATATTTTTTCACAATACTTGTGGGAAAAATCGGAATAAGTAGAAAGTTTTAGTGAAGTGTCTTGAAAGGAAGAAGGAAGTAAAAACACAAACAGTAAAGATGACCTATAAACGCAGAGAAATGCGTAATTGCAATCAGGATAAACTGGGTAAATAGCAGAACACGTAATTAGAACAAATGGATTATAAACAATTTTATCAGAAATTATTTTAAGTATACAAATTTAACAGAATATAATTCGCCTGATAAATATTCATAAAAAATATTTTATTTGAAAATTTTTCTATACAAAAATTAAGAAAATTATTTTATAGAAACAATTTTTATTGATAATTACATATCCGCAATATATTCATTATCGACAACATTTTGAAAATAATTTAACCGGAATATTTTCTTTACGAAAATATTTTATCCGCATCATTTACTCTATGAAAATAATTTATCCGCAACATTTTCTATATGAAAACAATTTATCCGGAACTTTTTCTATAAGAAAAAAATTATCCGCAACATTTTCTTTAAGGAAATATTTTATCCGCAACACTTTCTTCGAGGAAATATTTTTTCCGCTGTATTTTCTTCGACGAAATATTTTATCTGCAACATTTTCTATACGAAAATAAGTTATCCGCAACATTTTCTATAAGAAAATATTTTATCCACAATATTTTATTTAAGGAAATGTTTTATCCGCAACATTTTATTTAACTAAACATTTTTGCGCAACATTTTCTATTAAAAAACAGTTTATCCGCAACATTTTCTCTACGAACATATTTTATCCGCAATAGTTTCTCTATGAAAATATTTTATCCGCAATATTTTCTCTATGGAAATATTTTATCCGCAACATTTTCTCTATGAAAATATTTTATCCGCAATATTTTCTCTATGAAAATGTTTTATCCGCAATATTTTCTCTATGAAAATATTTTATCCGCAATATTTTCTCTATGAAAATATTTTATCCGCAATATTTTCTCCATGAAAATATTTTATCCGCAACATTTTCTCCATGAAAATATTTTATCCACAATATTTTCTCTATGAAAATATTTTATCCCCAATATTTTCTCTATGTGAATAATTTATCCGCAATATTTTCTCTATGAAAATATTTTATCCGCAATATTTTCTCTATGAAAATATTTTATCCGCAATATTTTCTCTATGAAAATATTTTATCCGCAATATTTTCTCTATGGAAATATTTTATCCGCAACATTTTCTCTATGAAAATATTTTATCCGCAATATTTTCTCTATGAAAATGTTTTATCCGCAATATTTTCTCTATGAAAATGTTTTATCCGCAATATTTTCTCTATGAAAATAATTTATCCGCAACATTTTCTCCATGAAATATTTTATCCGCAATATTTTCTCTATGAAAATATTTTATCCGCAATATTTTCTCTATGGAAATATTTTATCCGCAACATTCTCTCTATGTGAATAATTTATCCGCAATATTTTCTTTACGAAAATATTTTATCTACGAAAATATTTTATCCGTATCATTTTTCCATACGAAAATCTCTTAACTGTCATATTTTAACATTACATATTTTATCCGTAATATCTTCCATCGACAAATTTTGTATCCGCAGCAATTTCCATATAATTTTTTATCCGCATAAAATTTGGTATCTGTAACATATTCTATAAGAAATTTGTTTATACGCAACAATTTACCAATTTTCCGAATTTTTTCAACAAATTATTTATCCGTTATTTTCTATCCAAAAAAATATCTGCAACATTTTTTGTAAGAAATATTTCATCCGAAAAACTGTTTATGCAATAAAAAAATATATACCCTGGATCATTTCTATACGAAAATCGATTATCCGCAACATCATCCACACGAACATATTTTATCCGTAACATTTTTTATAGTCAAAAATTTTCCCTATACAAATATTTTATCCACGCCTATAAAAAGAAGTTTATCTTTATTTTATCCTCAACATTTGTCTCCCCTAAACAATTTTTTATCCCAAATCTCAATTTTTATATATTTTTTTAATTACTAAATCCATTATTTTCTATTCCTCTAGGTTTAGCCAAAACCTGTGCCATGAAGGAAAAAAGTAAAAATGCTGCCCGCACCCGGCGTGAAAAGGAAAATGCTGAATTTTTCGAATTGGCCAAATTATTACCGCTACCAAGTGCAATTACATCACAATTGGACAAAGCCTCCATAATACGCTTGACCACCTCATATTTGAAAATGCGACAAGTTTTTCCCGAAGGTAAGTGTACTAGTGACATAAATAATCCCTCTCTCAGGACTTTATTTCGGGGGGAGGGAGATTCAATAATTCCTTAACAATTAGAACATGTTTTTTGCGTGTCTTTGGAATTGATTTTTTTTGTGTCACGCGACTAAACTCGTGTCCGTTTTTTTTTGCGTTTCACTCTCATTATTCACCTCTGAAAGTCACACAGACATCCGCACACACCAAAAGTCCTGCGGCTATGTCAAAGGACCAAAATAACAAAACACTCATACGGGGTTAACAGGGGTATTTTTGTGTCAGCACCGCGGAAGTGTAGTGATCACATAACCAACCGTAACACGTTGCTTTCGATTTTCAAAATTGTGGTGTTGTTTATACACAGCAGGACATTTGTTGATTGCGAAAATATTTTTAATGTGGGACACGCAAAAACAAAAAAATAGCATACGTTTTCATTCATTTATGAAAGATTTGTGTGAAATTGGGCGTAAATGTTGTCCTTTGATTTGTTTTTTGTTGTTCATGGCATTCTTTTCTAATTGGAATGTTTAGCAAATATTATATATGGGCGAACAATGAGCGGTGTGGAATATAATAGGAGGACAGCTTTTTTGAAAAAAAATCTCTTACCATATATTTTTTGTTCTAATTAGGGAAAATAATTTTGGTTTTACTGGGACTTCGTTTATCCTTTACAATTTCTAAGCATAAATATTTTATCCGCATTATTTTTATATGAAAATTGTATATCCGCAACATATTCTATACGATTTGTTTATCCATATCATGTTCCATATGAAAATTGTTTATCCGAAACATTTTCTACAGAAAAATTTTTTTATCCGCAGCATTTTTTATTTTAAATTGTTTTATCCACAACATTTTCTATGCAGAAATATACTATTCGCAACATTGTCTATAGTGTATCGTGTTATTCGCAACATTGTTTATAATTAAATTTTGTATCGGCAACATGGTTTTGAAGATTTTTCATACGTAGCAATTGGGTAGGAAACAAATTTTTCTATAAAAAAATATTTCTGCTGCAACATTTTCTCTTCTAAAAGTATT
This sequence comes from Musca vetustissima, assembly GCF_032173495.1. Lineage (NCBI taxonomy): Eukaryota > Metazoa > Arthropoda > Insecta > Diptera > Muscidae > Musca > Musca vetustissima. The sequence continues at coordinate 105,641 of NW_026874481.1, forward strand.
CGCAGCATATCTTCCTTAAAAATTTCTATAAAAAAATGTTGACTGCAACATGTTGATGTGGCATTGTTTATTGCTCAACATTTTCCCACGACATTTTCTATTCTAGCTGTTCTCTACATAATTTGTTCCGATTTATGTTTGCTACAAATCTTCATCCTCTCCCATGCTTCTCAAGGGAATATGCTTTCTTGATATGGCGTTTTATTTGCAACATTTTCTATACTTCAATTTGTATCTGCAACATGTTTATAGGGATTTTTTTGTCACAGAATTGTTATGAGAATTTTTTGTACCTAAAGCAATTTCTATAGAATAGTATTTTTTCTGTGAACATGTTTATAACAATATATAATTCGCCACATTTCCTCCGCAACATGTTTAAAAGGGTTTTTTATCCTCAACATGTTGATAAGAAACTTTTGTTGTGTTGCTCTACAGAACTAGCACATATGTTTCCCACAAATCTACCTCATCTTTTCTGGACCTTAGGGAAATATTCCTATTTTAGATGACGTTCTATTCGCACCATTTTCTCTATAAACATTTGAGCGCAATATTTTTACTGTTGATAGGAAATTATATAGCCCTTATATTGTCTTCCATACCTTTTCCATCTCGGAAACCTCTCCCCCTTACGTATAGATGTTCCCACAAATTCTCCCCCTCTTCCCTTACCCCTATGGAGAAATATACTCTTTTGAGGCCACCATACAATAACGAGGTTAAAATGCTGAGTTATCTTGTTGTTTTCTTTTTTCGTTCCGGAAAAAGTTGGGGTATAATAAGGTGGTAATAACCATCAGCATTGTCCTCAGCATCATCGTCATCATCATCATCATTACAACCATTGACATCCTCCCCCCAACATATTTCCAAAGGACTTTTGAATAGCAACGAGGGGAAAACAAAACATGACAAAGAAATTTGTCAGGACATTCTCGACAGGCATGTTATTCTAATTATTTGAATACAATACAGGAAGGTAACATATACTTCGAAAGCTTGGCAGACTGTCGGACAGACAGCCATATGGAAAGCCTGCAGGGTAGACACACACAGTTTGACTTCATATTAAAAACGGTTGTTTCCCACTTAAAACTTTCCAGTTTGATGTTGTTGGCTTCTCTGCTACCATGAAGTGGAAAGGATATGTTAGAGATCCCCTCTTCCGGCCATGCGGTGTAATGGTGTGGGAAAAAATCCTAATGGGTGGTGATGGTGTTGTTGACGAAACGACTGGGTATAATATGCAAAACAATGACTGCTGAACTGACTGCTGGTGGTGTTCTCCACACACAGTCGAACGCTGTGTGAATGACTTTAATTGTTGAAAATATTTTGATGACATCAAGTCGCTTCCCTATTAGACAATTCCCCCTTTCTTCCTGACTTCTTTTTTGTTTCCTTATAATAAAACCAATTTTGAATATATATTTTCTTCTCTCCTCTGTTTTTAGGTTTAGGCGAAGCTTGGGGTTCTTCACCTGCCATGCAACAAAGAGGTGCCACCATTAAAGAATTGGGTTCACATCTTCTGCAAACATTGGATGGATTCATTTTTGTTGTGGCGCCTGATGGCAAAATTATGTACATTTCGGAAACAGCCTCTGTTCATTTGGGCTTAAGTCAGGTAAGTGGTGCTCTAAGTCTGGCGAACACACAAACAAATTTATGTGCATAAATTTCTTCTGCGGAGCATAAAAAGGCCAGGACGGGCAACGAAAAAGCAACAGAGAGACATTTTCGATGCTTTGCCATTTTCTGTCTTTTTGTTGCTGTTTTCTTTTTGCTTTTCTTTTATGCATATATTTGCATAATAAGTTCTAAACTCAAATACAACAAAAAATACTAATTGTTGTTTTTTTTATTTCCATCTAGGTTGAATTGACTGGTAATTCAATTTTTGAATATATACACAATTATGATCAGGATGAAATGAATGCGATATTATCCCTACATCCTCACATGTATCACAATCCCGTAAGTATTTTTTTACATTTTTTTAATTTCTCAAACTAAGGTAGATTTGTTCTCTCTCTCTCTCTCTTTATTGCTCTCTATACTCTTTCAAAAAAAAAAAAAAAAAAATCCATAAAAAACAAATGTCCTCAGGATGCATTTATCAATTCTTTACACTTAACACAGACACATCCCGCCGCCACAATCGGTAGCCCCAATGGCACCACAGCGTATGGTGAACGTGGCTGCCACACCATCGAAATTGAAAAGCAATTTTTCCTGCGCATGAAATGTGTTTTGGCCAAACGTAATGCCGGCCTAACATCATCGGGTTATAAGGTAAATATTAATTTTATATTATTATTTCAGTTTCAGATTTTTAATTATTTATTTTGTGTGCTTGTTGTAGGTTATTCACTGTTCCGGTTATCTGAAAGCCCGCATATATCCCGACTGTGGCGATGGCAATGGTCCTCTAATACAAAATTTAGGCTTAGTTGCTGTCGGCCATTCATTACCCACCTCAGCGATTACGGAAATTAAATTACATCAAAATATGTTTATGTTTCGTGCGCATATGGATTTGAAATTAATCTTTTTAGATGCAAGGTAAGTTAGCTTGAACTGTGCTATTTTTTTATAAGATATGTTTTATCGGCAACATTTCCCTAAGAAAAGTTATTACCCGAAATTTTTATTTTTATTTATTTTCTCTACAAAAAAAAAATCATTTATATGAATATAAGACGTTCTGCAGGATATCTACAAACTGAACACCATTTACAGGTCTCAGACTTCATTTTAAAATTTGTATTTCTTCCGTCAATTCTTCTTCTAGAATTGTTTTCTCCCCCATTTCCCCATTACATCTCAATAACATTATATGGAAATTCAATTCAATACAAAAAAATCAATATCTAATTATTGACACTTTCGCTAAGACCACTTATTATCGAGCTAACGTTAGCCATTTCTGTTTGTTGTTGTTGCTGTTTTTTTTAAGAACAAAATTGCCCCTTCCCCAGAGAAATCTCCACTCCAGTTGTTATTAAGGGTGCTACAACTCCTCCTTCTCATTTAGCCAAAGACACACACAGACATATTCTCAAAACAACCCCATTTTATAACATCCATGCCACACTCCCATCCCCCACAACACAGCAACCAGACAAGGTACTCCAAAAAAAAAAAAAGTCACCACCTACTTGAGCAACAACAAAACACACACACACAAAAGCAAAATTCCATTCATTCCAGATTGAAAAAAAAAATCAAATACAAAACATTCTCCAAAAAACCAGAAGAAATCTGAAAGCCTATAAAAAATAGACACTGAGCTTGAAGAGTAGTTCTTCCTTGGGGAAGCGAAAAAACAACAACAAAAAGAATGGAAAACACAACAAACAAATCATTTGCCACTTAAATACAAAAGTATTGTTCGTCATTGTTGTCTACAACAACTTTGATTGTTGTTTCTTCATTCAGCTCAAGCAGCCAGCCAACCAGTCATCATCCATCCATATTCCTTTTGTGATTCATTCATGTTTCACATTGTCTTTCTAACAAAACAAAGGATGATAGAATACAAATAATAAAAAATCCTGCACACACACTCAACAAAAATAAAGGAAGGAAGGATGAATAAAGAAAGGATATTGAGATGCACCAATTACCCTTGTGGTGTTAATTCAACAAAAAAAACATATTGTCCTTATAAATAGAATGCTGAGTACCCAAGCCCACTTAGTCCGTTGATTCATTCATAAGGGTTGTTTTTATTTATAGATTTTAAAGCTTTATGGAAAATATTGTTATTATTATTTTTATTAATTCTTTTAATAAGCTTCCACATCCATTTAAATTTAATTTTAACTCTCCCCCTCTTCTTCTTTGTCTATTTGCAGAGTATCCCAGCTAACTGGCTATGAACCACAAGAACTCATTGAGAAGACTCTGTATCAGTATATACATGTACAGGATATACTGCCCATGCGTGTTTCACATCAAATACGTAAGTTTCTGACACACGAAATGCACTAACACAACAACAACAGACAGACACACACCCACCAAACCAACTCATCCAAGTAATGGGGATTTTATCCTTTGTTATTTTTTGTACTTCTGTCATTCTGATTTTTTGTTATTTTATCAATCGTCCGTCCGTTCATTATTTATTTAATTCATGTTGTTTATATTTTGCATGGGGTTTTGTAAAAATATTAACCCGAACCTCAACTGTAAAAATCTGATCTTAATGCATTTAATCCTTTGCTAAATAGAGGGGTGTGTGCCCGGTGCTCGTGTTGTTGTTATTTTTTTGAATTGAATAATAAATCTCATTGTTGTTGTTTTTACTATTTCTTTACAGTTTTATATAAAGGACAAGTTACCACCAAATATTATCGTTTCCTAACAAAAGGTGGCGGCTGGGTTTGGGTACAATCCTATGCCACATTGGTGCATAATAGCCGTTCGTCGCGTCAAGTTTGCATTGTTAGTGTAAATTATGTTTTAAGGTAATTATTTCAATTTGGTTTAAATAAACTATATTACAATTTTGAATTAAAAAAAATATTTATTCCCATTGACCCTTTTTATTTACTCACAATTTGTTTCCCTTCTTCTCTTTCCTGCAGTGAACAAGAGGCCAAAGACTTAGTACTCAATGAAATACAAACGGGTGTTATTAAAAGTGAACCGATCTCAACACCAGCACCGATACCCACACCAGCATTACATGCCAGTCATGCGGCCGCTGTTGCCAATGTGCCACATCCAGTGGCGGCCATTAACAACAACAATAATAACAACAACAGTAACAGCAAAAATGGCCTGTTGAGACACACACCCAGTCTGCCTAGCCTGACAACAGCAAGTGTTTTGAGTACAAGTCCCAAAATGGAAACATGTTTTGAGGCAGCTGCTGCTACTGGTGGCGGTGCTGGTGGTGGTGGTTCATTGGGACATTTGCCAACGGCTGTAACTCCTGTCTTAAGTACAAATACCAATTCAAGTTCAAGTAGCAGTAATGTGAACAATAGCAGCAGTGCCACCAACAACAACTTTTTACAACAACAACAACAATTAAATGGTCACACGGAAATACCTTTACATGGTTTGCAAGATCCTCAGCAACAGCAGCAGCAACACCAACATCATCATCACAATCACCACCAGCAACATGATCACGATCATCATCACTTACATATGCATGGCACACATATGCCGGATCTCATGGATGTTCATCATCATGAATCGCATGGCCTCAGTTACACCTCATTGTATCCCGTCAATGACTCGATTGTGAGTTCAAGCAGTTCATTGGGGCCACATGATATGATACATCAATATCCGGAAACCACCGCCACCACTAATAACACCAACGCCATTGCTGCCTCTAATTTATATTACAATAACAACAACAACAATAATTATTATTATGATGCCACCGTTGATGTCTCGGCCCAAACGCTGATAAGACCATTTTCCGCCAACTCGAATAGTTGTTCGAGCAGTTCGGAAAGTGAACGACAATTATCGACGGGTAATGGCTCCATTGTTAATGGAACCTCACCACAAACCACCTATAGTGATCTCAGTCATAGTTATGAATTAAACTATTTTTCGGACAGTAGTTCACATAATCATCAGCACCACCAACAGCAGCATCAGCATCATTTACCTCATAGCAACACCTTAACCGAGTTGACTTCACCACAACACCACCATCAAGGTTCTATACATTTGACACAATTGGAGGGTATACAACAACAGCAGCAGCAACAACATCATCATCAGCAACAACTCCACCATCAGCAGCACCATCATCATCCGCCGCAGCATCAGCAATCACATTTAACCCTACCACCCATGGAAGTGGTACATCACAATGCAACCGCCGATCAACAACAATCCCAAACAAATCATCACATAGTTGCCAATAGTTTTAGTGAAACCTTTAAAAATGTCAATGCAACCCACTATACCAGTGTCATAGTGGAACCCCAGCATTATATAAATAATGAGTTTGTACATTAACCTTTAAAGATTTTAACGCAAGATGATAAAATCTTTCAAAGCCACCGTTACAAAACTGCAGCCGGTTGATGGCTCTCTAGGTAGGAAGGATACCATGTAAGAAGGTCATAAAAGGGGAATCACAATGGAATTGGCATTACCAAAGCATTAATATGTCTCCATATGACCTCCATACCTTCAGCTGGAGTGCAGCAGGAGGGTCGCAGCATATCGGCTGCCACAAAGCTGTTGCAATGAATTTTTCTACTAAATCAAAAAAGGAAAGAAACAAATTGTAATAAAAGCAAAAAAGCGTTAAAGCTTAATATTATTATTTTAATGGCTGAGCCATAAAAACAATTTACAATTTTATATATACATATATACTACTTTTATTTATAACTTTATATATCATACCTATTTTATTCGTACATACATATATTTTGTTCTCAAATGTTTTTCTATGTGGCAATTTTTCTTATTATTAATTATTTTATAATCTTTAATATTTATTTTTTTTTTCAAATAGAAGGTGAACAATGCTGTTAATAATAATGTCATTGCCCACACAAAACAGATGATGCAGCATTGCCATCATTAAACGAAGTTTTCATTAATGAAGTCGCAATGATGTCATGGCAACACACAATGACACACGGCAAAATATAGACACCATCATTATTTAAATAAATCACTTTATACTTTATTTAATTATTGTTATTTTTTATTCTACTTTTTAAATTCTATTCAATTTTCGTTAAGTAATATTTTATTAAACAAACAATGTTTATTTTTATATATAAATATTCGTTTTTAATAAATTTGTATATACCATAGATATTTATTAAGTGTGTATGCCTAATATATTATATTTATAAATATTATTATTAAAATCGAATAATAATAAAAATAATAATTATATATACATATAAATATAAACAAATTTAATATTTAGTAAAATTATATACATACATTATACAGTATATATACGAAGAAATTAATGAAAACAACAATAATAACACCCAGCTCTATTTGTATTTATATAATTGTAATTTTTTCTATATAAACACGAAACAAGAAACAAATTTAATGAAAGGAGAAACAAAACAACAACAACAAAATATAAATAAAAAATAATAAAGTGATAATTTAACAAAAACAGGTTTTTATGATTGTAATTATTTGGTCATTTGAAATTTATTGAAAACAAGTACAAAAATAACATAAATCAGTCGAAAAGTTTATATTGAGACTATGTTACTGTGTTATATGGTAATAATTTGTTTATTCCAAATTACAGACACTCAGGATGTAAAACTGCGGTAAAAACTTTAACATACCGAAAATTAAACGGGGCTGTTTTAAAACATTAACCTACGTTGAATAATTTCTGGAGGGACTTTTTTTATTCACCAGGCATCCGATATGCAAATTATAGCCACTTCGATGAGAAAATTCGTGTTAATACCGAAAATGGAATATTAATGTGGGAATGATATAGACGAAGTGCCAAATTGCAGATAATGTGGTTAAACATCATATATATATTAACAATTACCCACTACAATGTCGAAACATGACCCTATATTGACCATTTTCTGTATATGTGTATGTCAGCCTTCAAGAACCCGTTACATCGCTAGGATAATGCGACTTAAAGCCCTCAATACACCGAAAATTAAAAAAAAAAAACAGTAAAAAAGTAGTAAAGTCGGACTGGGCCGATTATATGATACCCTTCACCACTTTGGGCATATTATACATATGTATCCCAACAGAAGTCGCCTTTTAGAAGGAACATTGACATGAAATTGAACGAACTTAAATATGTGATTTTTATCTATATCTAAACCGACTAACATCAATCCCTAAACATGTCATTTTGCAATTTTCTAAATCGATTTAAAGCAAACTTGACACAAGCTATTCGGTCTGCTGCACTGTTTAAAATTTAATCGAATTAATTAGGGGGCTTTGGTGCAGCATTTACATAAAATGGGACGAAAATATATATGGGAGTTATATCTAAATCTGAACCGGTGAAACTATATATGGGAGCATGGTATAATAATAGAAGGTAACAGCAAGTGTTGTTGTACAACAAACGATACAACAACCACATGGAAATTTGTTTTTGTAAGTTATACTAGAGTCAAAGTCATTTGACAGGAATATGAAAACAAACAAATAAATTATATTTATTTTGAAAATAAAATATTTTTGAATCTATAATATAAAATTTGAAAAACATGAATGAAAATCTATCTAATTTATATTTTTATCGCTTCCACATCATTCATATAAATGAGCTATTGCCTCTTATATATGTAACACATATGAAAATGCAGCGAATTGCGAGTTATTCAATGAAGAAAGATTTGCTTCCTAAAACTTTCCCAACAGGCAGTTTGAGTAAAATGAATACGGGAGGACATTTAATAAAGAACAATTTCGAATTGTATGCGTTCCCAATTTTCCTGTTGGGTGATTTTTAAAAATATAATTTGTCAAATTCATATTGACACTAGTATTACGTTGGAATCAAATCAGCTGGGACTTGCTGCTACCTTTTATAATTGTACCATGATATGGGAGCTATATGTAAATCTGAACCGATTTTAACGAAACTTAGCACATGTTATTCTAGACTTAATTGAGTACGCTATGCCGAAATTAGTGCAAATCGAATGATTTTCAGGGACTTTGGTGCTTCATTTTCCTAAAATCGGGCGAAACTATACATTGGGGACTATATCTAGATCTGCACCGATTTCCACGAAACTTAGCCCACGTCATTCTAGACACAATTCAGTATACTATGCGAAAATTCGTGCAAATCTAATGATTTTCAGGAACTTTGGTGCACCATTCACCCAAAATCGGGCGAAACTATATATGGGAACTATATCTAAATCTGAACCGATTTTCACGAAACTTAGCACACATTATTATAGACCTAATTCAGTAGGCTATACCAAATTTCGCGCAAATCGAAAGATATATAGGGACTTTGGTACACCATTTACCTTAAATCGGGCGAAACTATATATGGGAGCTATTTCTAAATCTGATCCGATTTTCACGAAACTTAGCACACGACATTTTAGACTTAATTCAATACACTATGCCAAAATTCGTGCAAATTTAATGATTTTCAGGGACTTTGGTGCACTATTTTCCTAAAATCGGGCGAAACTATATATGGGAGCTATATCTAAATCTGAACCGATTTTCACGAAACTTAGCACACATCATTATAGACCTAATTCAGTAGGCTATACCAAATTGAAAGATACATTTGCATTAAATCGGACGAAACTATATATGGGAGCTATATCTAAGTCTGAACCGATTTTTTGGGCCAAATAAGTGACATATACCAAATTTCATCCAAATCGGATTACAAATGCGACCTGTACTTTGTTCATGTCACAGACGGACATGCATAAATCGATTCAGAAAGTGGTTCTATGCATATTCTCAAAAGGAACCATGGGTCTATCTCGATTATTTTTGCCTATTACAAACATATGCACAAAGACATAATACCCTGTACCACAGTGTGGTGGGCAACATTATATGGACGCTAGTATTTAAATGGTTGTAGGAAGATTTTCTACTCGATGAGAATCCAAAATATAATATTACACCCAAATTGGATGAATAGTGAAAAATAATAATAATTTCGGAATGATCATTTTTAGTTGGAAAGCCCATAAACGGTATAAAATGTTCCCAAAAGCTTCAAAATAACGAATATAGTGTATTACTGTTATATGGGGGCTATCACGAAATATGAACCAATATTTATAATTTTATGGTAAGGAGATTTTATTACCAATGAGAATCCTTAATATATAGCCAATTCGATTGACAAACGTGTCCAATATACGAAATATTGGGTGATATCGTTATATGAGGGCTAACATAAAAGTTGGATAAATAAATCCAATCTATAATACCAAACGACCTAGAAGTAATATCAATATATGTCCAAAATTTCAGAGCTCTACCTTAAATATTGCGAACTCCATCGTGATTTCAACAGAAGGATATGCCTCAATCGACATAGGATTCTATTCTGATCATGAATATAGATGTTGCAGATTGGTAAATTCAATATACACTCCCTCTTTGTAAGGAAGGGTAAAAAATATCTTTAAAAAATTCAAAATCATTGAAAAATATATTTTTTTATCTACGCTTAGTCTTGATTTAGATTAGGCGAGTTTACTTGCGGCAAGTCTTTGTTTGTAGGAGTGAGGGGCAAGGGGTATAGAAATGAAAAAAAATTGCTCGTACCGACAATTTTCTGGCAATTCGTTTTGTGTTTTTCGTATTTGTTGACATTTTATATATATTTAAATGTGAAAAAACAACAAATAAAAAAATATTTTGGAAACCGAATTGCCTTGTATAGACGCATGGAGCAAGTTCAAAAGATAACGATAAAAATTGCCGCAAGTAAACTCGCCTAATATAAATCAAGACTTACGGTTATGAAACTTTATCGAATATTAATCTTTCAAGAACCCACCCATAGTTCTGATACCTTATCGAAAATTACTCTTTAAAAAATCCACGTTTATGGTTCGGAAAATTTCTCTGAATTGATTCATTAAACAAGTGAAAAAGTGTCGGTCGGTGTTGCCGATAGAAATATACCCCCGGAGGTCTTCGGAATTACACACAGATTTTATTATTAGCTTTGTGAGGGAGGTACCGGAAGGAATGGACCAATGGGTCCCATTTTCAAACTTGATCTAGGCTTGATAAAGATAATGGGTTGTGCAAATTTTGTTTCATATCGGACATTCCATTCGCCTGCTATTGGATTTAGAAATTTTGACCATTTGTGGGAGAGGTACCAGAAGGAGTGGGCCAATGGGTCCCATATTTTGACATAATCTAGGCTTAATAAAGATAATAGCTTGTGCAAAGTTTGGTTCAAATCGGATAGTCCTTTCGCATGATATTATAAAATTAATTTTTAGCACAATTTTGACCATTTTGTGGGGGATGTTCCGGAAGGAGTGGACCGATATTCGCCATCTTCGAACTTAAACTAAGTTTGAAAGAAATATTACAGTGTGCAAAGTTTGTACGAAATCAATTGATCTCTTCGAGAGTTATCGTGCGTACCAACCATGCGGACGGACAACGGAGGGATGGACATTTTTAATTCGACTCCAAATTGTCTGAAACGGATTTTTTCCAAAGAATATACCTTGAAAATCCTTGCTTATGGTAGTTTTTATATAGGTTTGGAAAAATACTACAATTTGCAAAGTTTGGACCAAATCAGATATCTTGATATTGGATTAATATATTCTCAAAATGTTAACCCAAATGTGGGAAAGGTATCGGAGGGAGTGAACCAACGGATCCAATTTTCCCATTTGATCTAGGATAAGTAAAATATTATTGTCTAGGCTATGTTAAATATCTGTTCACTCCATATGAGATTTACAAGTTTTCAAAATTTTGACCATTTGTGGGGGAGGTACTAGAAAGAGTAGACTAACAAGTCCCATCTACCAAAAAAAAATTATAATAATAAGACATGGTTAAAATATTAGCTATGTAAAGTTTAGTTCAAATTGGATAGTACGTTCTCATGTTATTATGAAATTAATTTTCAACAAAATGTCTCAATTTTTTAGCGGGAGGCACATTACCAACATTCCCCATCTTCGAACATGAACTAAATTTGAAAGAAATATTACGATGTGAAAAGTTTGGATGAAATCGGTTACACTTTTCGAAAGTTATCGTGCGCACCAGCTGGTCAGACCTTTGTAAATCGACCCCAAATTATAAGAACCGTATTTGGTCCATAGAAACCTGAGGTTTAAAACCATCATTTTTACCTTAGCAAAGTGTATATACCCTCACTAGCCATAAGACAGAGAGTATAAAAATCCGACGCAATATCTTAATATAAAGATGCTATATATCAACCTCCATTTCATGTAAAAAAATATAAAAAGCACAGTTTACTTACCTGAAAATATAATTCAACACCTTTTGCTTTGGCCAATAATTGTATGGATATTTCAATTGCTCTTCAAATATATCTCCACAATTCCAATCTAGCCTTTAGATTCCAATAAGATACTCATTTCAGCACCATACTTAATTAAAAATACATTTTTTATTTTAAATTATAGCTAAGGTTTTCCCATTTCACATAAAAATTTGCTTTTCGTGAACAATTGAAGCGGCAATTAACCAAGAAAAAAATAATTTATATTTTTCCCACTTTTTTTGCATTCCAACATGATTGTTTTTGAAATGCCTTTGCATTTTTACATGGGAACGGCATTGCCATATGCGATTTCAAACAACCCTACAATACAACTCTGTTTTTCGGCAAACTGTCAAATGGGGTGGAAATGAGTACCGAATACCAAATGATATGATGATATGGTAGCCATTTTTCTTTCTTTTCGAAAAATCCTCACGCAAGTGACAAGGTAAAATAATTTTTTTTAATAAAATTTCATGAAAATATGCAATATTTGCTAAAAATGACAATGAAATGTGAAAACTTGTGTAGCACCATGTGTGGGTGATTGAAATTTTATACGGGGCTAATTGGCAAAAGCGAAAAATATGTGAATTTATGAATCACACACGTGTTTTGGCTTGCACAAAGGGCCATCGGGGAACGTCATTAAAAAATAAGTTGCTAATTTCGTTTTTCTTGTGGTGTCTTCTATTTCAGAACACATCAACATGCAATTGTTTGTACGTGGTTTGGAAAACATTGAGACTCTTGATGTCCAACAAGATGTCACCATTGCCGCTGTTAAGGTAAGTGATGAGAAGGAGTGTGTGTGTGAAATTGGAAAACAGTGAGGCGTCAACTGGCCACAGAGATAATCTGCTGCTGCCTGCCTTTTTTTGTTGATGTTATAACCTCATTTTTTTCCGACATTTGTTTAATGTGAAAAATGTTGAGTGAATTTTAATTTGGTTTTCTCTTTTTTTTTTTGTGTGTTTAGGCCCACATTGCCCAGCTCCATGGCTACAACACTGAGGAAATCGTTTTGAACTGCGAAGGCAATGCCTTGGCCAACGAAACCCCCATCTCTGCCTTGTCCTCTTTCGAATTGGACATCACCATCCCAATGTTGGGTGGTAAAGTGCACGGTTCTTTGGCTCGTGCCGGTAAAGTCAAGGGTCAAACCCCCAAGGTAGAAAAGCAAGAAAAGAAAAAGAAGAAGACCGGCCGTGCTAAGAGACGTATCCAATACAATCGTCGTTTCGTCAACACCGTCTCCGGTTTCGGACGTCGTCGTGGCCCCAATGCCAACTCCGCTTAAGAAGTGCATTGCTGAAGTAGTAGTTTTTTAAATATCTATACAAAACTCACAAAAAATGTTGATTTTAGTAATTTCCATATAAAGAAAAAAAGTGAAACACTCAAAAACAACAAAACACACAAATTTTGTTTTTGTTATTTTTTGCAATCATCGACGACGAATGCAACTAGTGAAGTGGGAAAAGTTTTTATTTGGATTTTATTTGATACGACGATATTCATAAAACTAATTAATTAGAGAATATGGTTCGTTTTGATGCATCGTCATATTTTTCTTGCCAACGTTTATATAGGTACTCCAGTAGTATAATCAAGAGGGCAACAAGGGAACCTGAAATTGAGGGAAAACAAAAAATGTGTGAGAACAAACAATTGTGCTAAGATATTGATAATATATTGAGGCGTATCGAAAAGCTCACAGTAATAGCTTATAATTACAAAAAAATTTTAATTACGTTATAGAAATCATACTGTTGTTTTAGAGGATAGAGGTTAGCCGACGAATATTTATACGAATTATACTACCAAATTGTTTTATAAAAATGTCCACATGATTACCTAAATAATGCCCAATCATCGGAATTAGTCAAATTAGAGACCCGTGTTGATCATTTTGAATTTAATGTTTATCACATGTAGTTGAAAGCGCCGTGTTTACAACCCCTCCAATGTTCAGTTGCAACATATTCGTGATCAGAATAAAATTTTTGAAGTCACAATAGCTCTCAATATTTAAGATAAGTTTTGCAGGTACATTGTTATCACTTCCAGGGTGTTCGATATTGAACATGAGATGTATTGGTTCATGTTATGGTATAGTCCCCATATAAGGGTACCACCGAAATATTCGGTACTTTAGGAAGTTTAGACACGTTTATTAACCAAATTGCCTATAGTTTGTTACTTGGCGTTCTACATACCAAAAATTATCAATATATGTCTGCTTTTTAGGAAAACCCCAATATAACAATACCCCCATTATTTTTTATTTGGGAATTTTTTTTTTTACATTTTTTTTAAATAATTGATGTCGAGAATTGGAAAGCAACTTTCTAATTTAGGTATCAGTTTGATTCGATCGATGGAATGCCTTATCCAAATATCGGTTCCAGACTTAAAGGAGATAATTGGTTCTCACATTCACACAAATCAAATATTGGAGAAAATAAATACAACAGTCGGTGTTGCGGAGATCTACGGAATCTGTGGAGAGGTATCAGAAAAGCTTGCTCTATAGAAATATATGTTTGGATGTTTGTGGGGTGGATTGACGAATCCCATAATCGGTCATGATGTAATTTTGGTAAAAGGAGTGGATCGATGGGTCCCATATTCGGTCATGATCTATGTTTAGTAAAAGTATTACGATTTGCAAAGTTAAGATCAAATATTGAATTAACAAATTTTCAAAATTTTTGCAATTTGTGGGGGAGTTACCAGACGGAGTAGATTGATGGGTCTTTTCTTCGGACTTGATCTAGCCAAAGGTAAAAATATTATGATGTGAATAGTTTGGATCAAAAGCGGGCATTCTATTCGTTTGATATTGAATTAACAAATTTTCAAAATGTTGACCCTTTGTGGGGAAGGTACCAGTAGAAGTGGGCAGACGGGTCCCATCTTTGGACATCATATAGGTAAAGTAAACATATTACGTTGTGCAATGTGTCAATGGAATTGAATATTCCATTCGCTTCATATTACATGTACAATTTTTCAACATGTTGACCTTTGTTGGGTATGCATCAGAAGGAGTGGGCCGGTATATCCCATTTTTCAACTTTATATAGTCATAGTTATTATATTAGGTTGTACAAAGTTCCGATAGTTCAGGTGATAATTTAAAATTTTATAATTTTGTGAGGTAGTTACCAGAGGGAGTGGATCTATATTCACCATCTTCGAACTTGATTTAAGTTTGGAATAAATATTGCGATGTCCAAAGTTTGAATGAATGGTTACTACTTCTGAGTTATAGTACGCAACAGCCGGCCAGGCATTTGTAAATCAACTAGAAATTGTCTGAAATGGATTAGGTCCAAAGAAACATGGGTTCTAAAAGTAATATTTCGATTAGGCACAAATTTGCCGCGAATGATTAAGTCGAAAATTGCAATATTTGACTATTAAACGTGGATGAAATAGAGTTTTGAACCCGGCAGTGCTATTCTGTAACTCTTCAATGTTACCGACAAATATCGGTAAAATTAAAACACATTTTTGTCATATTAAAACTAAAATTTATGATAACTTTTTCATATCTGTCGGTAGGGTTTAACGACTATTTTTTTTGGTCATTAACTTACCGCATATCTTCGATGATCAATGAACTTATAAGCTAATGAAAATTTGAAATTATCGACAATCGTCGGTAATTCTGTCGTTAAGCAATTACAGAATAGCACTACTGATCTATGATTTACCATTGTGATTCCCAATGACGCTTACATAACATATTTTTAATATTAGAAACATAATAGTTCCGTTCCAGAACCTAAAAGAATCTACTAATTTTACAAGTTTTGCAACTTTTTACTCAAAAACCGTTCCTGAACCCACAAAACTGGTAAAACTTTGAACCAACTTTAAGAGAGCACAAAACAAAATGGCGTTCTCTTTGTAAACTTTTTACTGGAGAAATTTGGCCGAGTAAAAATGGTAAACAGGAATGTCTACTTCTGATTGGCTGTTATGTTGATGTTGAAGTATTGCCATCTAATTTTGGCATATTTTCTAGATTTGCGTTCCCGAACTTTTCAAATTATTTTGTACTCTGAGAGCGATTTTGAAATGTTTCCCTTTTACTAGCTTTACTATTAAAAAAGTACTGGAACAGACCAAATGTATATCCATATCCTTATCCATTTATGTAAAAATCTATTATATTCTTTTCAAAATATTACCTAATAGCAACACCAAAAAGCATCCTTGCATATCATCCAAATTGACTTTATGATTTGTTATTTGACGCATAACGCCGCGGCCATTACACTTGTCCATCGATGGTAGATTTGTCTGATGCCATCGTTCGATGAAACCCATTTGACTTAATCGCGTTATTTGTTCATTCAATAAAATCAAATAAGGACTATTGCTGGGCATCAGCATGGCAATTTGCTCATCGAGGAAATTTTCTTTACCCAGTGTAAATTTACATTCTTTTTCCTTCTCGAAATGTTTTTGTATTATCAACTGTAGATTGATGCGCCAATCTATATTGACACGTTCCCCCCGTTTAACAGCTTCAATATTTTCCTCGCGTAAATTATTGTAGATAATTGCCTTATCCAAATATTTGGTGAATTCTTTACGGGTTGAGGTCTGTAATGAGATAGAGAGGGAGGGATGATACAATTTATTAAGTTATCAATTAATATATAGAAAATATAATTATAATAAAAAATAAAATATAATTATAATTATAATTCAGTTATTGTCGAGCTTTTTATAATACACACATCGTGGTTTGCATCAAAAAATTACTTAAATCGGTCGGGATCTTTATATGGGGGCCAAGGCATCTGCTTTAATGGGGACTACGTTATTGCATTTTGTGGTAGTAGATCGTTTATGCTCCGAAAAATTTAATTTATTTTTTATTACAGATACTCAGGTTGAAACATTTTTGTAGGAATTTCAACATTCCGAACATTTAACGGAACATTTTTATTGGTGTATTGAAAGACATTGGAAAACTTCTGAAAAAAGTTGTTCATTCACGATTGGAAAATTCGGTTAAAAATTTATTAATATTGAAAATGGGGTGGGGCCCTTTAAAACACTGATATATGTCAACCGTCGTTTTTGGTAGGAAGACTTGACACAACATCAGAATCTGAAAAAATAAATTAGAGAAAATTCGTTTGAAAAACGTGTCCAAAAATATCAAAAAATCAGGGGTACCATCATGGTACAATAATACAAGGTAGGGCAACTTGAGGTGAATAACAAAAAATCAACTATGTACGTGTGGCCTCTTCTGCCAAAAATAAAGTAAATATACGCAACAAGTATTTGTGTTTATTTGACTTTTTTCAACACAAAACTAAAAACGCGAAAAATGAATGAAAGGTTATAATTTCTAACAAAAATTCCGGTAGGGAATACCATCAAACGTTTGTTTCATCAATAACAAAGAAATTACTTCCAGACGAAGATGTTAAAAACATAATTTTCATTTCAATTAAACTTGAATATATTCCAATTTATTTTGAATTTATTTGACATTGTATTCAAAACAATACACACACAAAATATGTATTTTGATTTGATGGAACAAGCCACCTTGAGAAAAAATTGTAATCAGTTGGTAGTTGTGCCCTACCTTGTAATAATTATACCATGGGTACCATCATGGTACAATTATAAAATGGTACATGCTACAGCAAGTCCCAGCTGATTTGATTCCAATATGAATTTGACAAATTATGTTTTTAAAAATCACCCGACCGGAAAATTGGGAACGCATACAATTCGAAATTGTTCTTTATTAAATGTCCTCCCGTAGACTGCCGCCAGTCAACCATTTTGCGTTCAAATTTAAGATACTACCGTAAAATATAACAGCATAACGCCGTCACAAAGGTTTCATTTGACGGCTTCGGGTTGCTCTGCCTTGCCATGGCAGACAGTTTGAGGTTATTGTCAACACTAAAATATTTGAAACGATATGCGAAGTTCTATTTGCTAACTTAAAAGGTATTGCCAGTATAAACGATAGTTTTCGCGTACCATTAACAAATAAAGAGCAAAAAATTTTTCGTCTTTAATGTCTCTAGAAATAATACAATTTTTATAAAAGATTTGTGTGTGAAATGTATTTCAAGAAGAAGGAAACAATTCTATACATAAAGTAAATTCAAAAAAGTGATTTATTGACTTTTTGTTTAGTAGTATTTTGTGATTTAAGGCCGCAGTATTTGTCATGCATTGTAATTTCAACACGGTTGAGCATGGTTTTTAAAGTTTTTGCATACAAGTGTACGGGACAGCGGTTGTGTTATCGCTAATTTAATAAGTGTAATATTATATTGCAACCTATGTTCTATCTTTGGACTGATCGGATTTGTTATTTCATACATTAATGTGTGTTGAAGAACTTCTGCCCAATTTAGCAAGATGAAAATCTTGAACAGTGTTTTTATTGTGAGTATTAAATCAATTTTCGGGAAAACCAATAACTAATTGCAGCTTGTGCAATATTATAGGTAGCGAATCCGTCCACATCTATATCCCCTGCAAGATAACACATTTTCAGGAAGTTTTCATGGTGAGTATTAAGTGTAGGGCCGGCAGCATATCATTTAGCAACTTAACGAATGTACTCCTAAGGGCCTTGATTGCAATTACTTACATTTTCTTATTACGGCTGTTTCGAGTATTTTCGATATTGCCATTAACGTAATATAGTTATAATTTTGAAGCAGTCGATCTGATTCTGATTGCAATAATTTTTAGTTATTATCATTAATAAAACCTTTGGAGATGTAAATCTTTCTTCTATGGACAGATCTGACAGCACCCATAATGCAACAGGATTTCATTTGAAATAAAATGTAACCGAATTTACATTTTATTAATTTGGAAGAAGGTACTCTGTGTATTAAAGAAATATCCGATTGATATTTATAGTGGCATTGATGATATTAAAACGAATGAGAAATACATTGGTCCAATGGAACTTTGGTGGATGATATATCAGGAAGTTAGAATCAATATGTCTAGTGATACTAATATTAAACGATTCAAAACTATCCGCTACCGGATCGTAAAGTAATAGGGCAGGCTGAGACACCTTTGGCAACGGGACATATTCGACAATGACGATATGAAGCTCTCATTATACATCACTAGCATTGATCTATAGGTATCGAATATCAGAATAAATAACTGTCTCAAAGTATGAAATCTCTAGCTAAAAAGTTTATTTAGAAGTACGATTTTTTGTATTTTATAGATGTTTCTGTAATATTTTCATTCCATTTCGTAAGTATTTCGTGTATATTTTTTTTTTGTATTCGAAGGCAGTATTATAAAAAAGCCGTTAATTACAATATATATGTATATATATTTATTTATTCTTATAAAAATAATTAAAGATATGTTTTTAGAAGATTCATAGAAAACAAATGAAAAGGACTAAAGAAAATAGCTACTGAAATGCATCTGGTCCAAAACACGAGGTCTAATACCCATATTTCCATGATCACATTTTGCCGAGGGTATATACACCCTCGTTATACATAACGTTAAGGGTATACAATTCCACAGCCTACAAGGGTGCACAGCCTACAAGGGTGCACAGCCTACAATAACATAGTCTCCATATAAGGTTCCTAACCGATTTTCAGTATTTCGACGAATGTTAATTTAAAGGCGGATGATGATATAAAATCTTCGGCCTTACCTAACTTAATGACGTTTTCACTTGCTGTTGTATGATGCTTAGGTAAATAGGTTTATCTGGAAAGACTTGACCTATCATTTCGAACGTAAATTAATTTTCTTATTGGGCCATAATCCCGGGAGTGCTGAAATACCAGGTCAATGTCCTCCGATGGAGAATCTATCAGATCTAAAGCTGATAAGAACATATACTACAATTTGAACTTAGCCATGAGGCCTAGAAGATGTGTTTATAACGAGCCGCTTTGGTTGAGTATAATATCTTTACATGATTAGAAATAAAAAATCTATTTTTCCGAATGTTTTTAATTGCCAAATAAAACATTCGTCGCTATTAACGCTACATTTATATATGTTTTATGCTATACCGTTGTTTTGCTTGTTATATTCGTTAGTTTTCAATGACGATTTCCGTAATACGCCTAAAAGTGTGCTTTTATTTCATAACCGACTGACTCATACAGATAAAACGGTGCTGGACACACAATTTGAAAAACTCAACATCCTCCCAAAAGTATGCTTCAAATTGATAACATATTTCATAGAGAAACTGTTTTATCGACTCCTCTACTATTTTTTTGATAATGCAGGGCATCGACGTTAACAACTTTCGCTTTTAAATCAATACAATTTAAAACAAAAATATTCACTCCAATCCAATGAAAATACATTATTCACAATAGTGTAATTTTAGATTACATTGCTAACATTTTATTCTGATACCATCAACATATGTGTAGGGAATAAATTTGTCATATTCTTCGGAGACCCCATAATGTATATACGTATATACCTAATTTATAAATCGTGATCGACGATTATAAAGATCGGTCCGTATTTTCTAAATTTGAATGTTTTTGTTGAAATATCCAACCGAAGCGGTTGTAATATAACATTCCGAGCTCTTTAAGGGTAAATAAAAATTGTTGAGAAATTATTGTTGACCTTTGGACTTTCTTTTTTATTCGAAGAAAAGTTTTAACGCACGTCTCCAATATGGTTATAAGTAGACATTTTGAGATTTTCGGAGTTTTAAAGACTATTAGCAGAAAATTTTGAAGATTAGGTATACCATCTTTTTTAACAGGTCTCGGTTTGTTTAGAATATAGAATGTGCAGTCGGCAGTCACTTAGCGGTTGTTTTCTCTCCGAGATCCTTCGTTCACTGTGTTTATCCGGAGCGATAACGGTCGCTACTTACTTAGCTGGCTTGTGACAGAACATTTGTTCCACAAGCGGAGCTTAAAAAGGCGCGTCGGTCTTGTGTGCAGCTATACCAATTTGAAGGACCATGTTCCGAGATGTTGTCTTCCACTTGATCTTTCCATTGAATTCGTGGGCTTCCCTTCTAGGTGAACCAACAGTTGGCTCGCTTTTATATACCTTTCGAGCTGGGGCATTCTCATCCATTCTCACAACATGGCCTAACCAACGTAGTCGCTGCAGCTCGATATGTCTGACTATGTCGATGAACGAGAATAGATGCTACAACTGTCAACGCAGATCGGCCCATTGATTTTTCAGAGAATTTTTCTCTTAAACACTCCAAGAGCTGCCTCATCTGCTTGCTCAAGTACGCATGCTTCAGATCCATACTACAGCACGGGTAGTATCAGCGTCTTGTAGAGTGTTTATTTGGTCTGGTCTTGTTGACCTTGCTTACTTAGACCATAGTAGCATCTGTTCTTCAACACTATACTACTCCGAATTTCAAAACTGATATTAGTTTCATTCATGGCGGTACTAAGGTATAAAAAATCTTTTACTACTACGAAACTGTAGTTCTCAAGTTCCACAATTGTTCCGAGTCTACTGGACGCGTTGATACCATCAGCTTGGTCTTCTCGTCATTTACTGCCAGACTCACTTTGGCAGACTCCTTATTAATTTGTTCAAAGGTAGCTGTTATCGCTCGCAATGTTCGACCCATTAGATTCGTGTCATCGGCATAGGCGAATAACATGTGTTGTTTGGTGTACAGAGTGCCATTTCGTTTCACCTTGGATCCCGTACGACCTTTTTCAGCACGATGTTAATAAGATCACACGAAAAACTGTCATCTTCTCTGAATCCTCGTTCGGTATTAAAAAGCACCGAGATGTTCTTTGCGACTTTTACTGCTGACCTTGTGCTAGTTAATGTTATCCTGCATAGCCGTATTATTTTTGCAGGAGCGTCGGAATCCGAAAATTACAACGGTGTTAGAAAGAGTATATGTCTGGCTCTCGTATGAACTAGGATTATTGACTTCGTTCTAAAATTAATAAAATGGCGGAACTTTAAAAAAATATTTTTGGAAAATCGCCGATTTTACCAAAAAAATAAGGAAGATCTTCACCGATCGGCTTTATCCTAGTTCATATGATAGCTATAAACTCACAGAGAAACATGTAAAAATTTGGAATCGATTGTACCCGCCATTCTCAAAAGAGAAAAACGCGTTTAAAGTTTGAGAAACCCTTTAGCCGTCACTTGATGCTGACACAATAAATCGGCTATATCTTCAAGAGTTCTTGAGTTTTCACTTGAAATTTTGTAGGACATTCTTGAATTAGTGCAAATTCGAATTAAATAAAAAAAAAAAAAAAAAAAAAAAAAAAAACAAAAAAAAAATTGACCCCGAGAATGGGGGGTCCCCTTAATATGCTATGAGAAAGAAACTTATTGTTCTATAGTTGGCACATATCGTCCTGTCTCATTTTTTGTGAGGTTCCAATTATTGGGCATGCACTCCTCTAGCCAACTTGTACTAATCAGCTGGTGAATGCTCCAGTCCAGCATCGGACCACCGGTCTTGAATAGTTCGGCTGGTAATCCATCGGCACCTGCCATCTTCAACCGATTAATTGCTACTCTGACGTCATCTTGGCTAGGTGGTATACAATCTATACAGTAATCTCTTATTGTTTCTGGGGTATATTCTTTACCGCCACTATTTGATACCAGAAGCTTTCCAAAATGCGCTTTCCAGATCCTCGATCCACGCGATCTGTATCTGTCACAAGATTTCCATCTTCATCTCTACAGGAGGATGTGATTGCACCAAAGCATGCGGTTTGGTGTTTTACTCGTTGGTAAAATTCAGGACTTCGTTCTGACTCCTGTACATATCGATTTTCTCCCGCTCACGTTTTTCTTGTCCTTTCTTCTATTTTCTGAAAATACGTTTCTCCTTTCTTCTTTTCTTCCGATAATTCTCCCTCGCATTGCTACTGTCTGCAGGGTTTCCCGTACATCAGTAGCATTACGACACTCTTGATGGTGGTCATTGATACCCAAGTTTTGCTTCTGCTGCATTTTGTAGGGAGTGGGCAATTCTTTGCCATTGTGATTCATATTATCATCGGGACAAGGGGTTAAGATCAGCGATGTATGCTTCTGCTATCTGTTGTGTTTGCAGCTTGCGACGTGGAGTTTCCATCAATATTTGGTCCTCGGACGAATGTCTAAAACTCTGGATGAATGCTTTCCGTCTATGACAACATGATCAATTTGATTTCTCGTTGTTTGATTGGGAGAAATCCAAGTAGGCTTGTGTATATCGAGATGCTTGAGTCTGGTGCTGCTAGCTGCCGCGAAGTCAATCAACCTCTTGTCGTTGTCTGCTGTTTCTTCATGGAGGCTGAATTTTCCGACGGTGCATTATGCATTAAAATCTCCTAGCAGAATTTTAATTTGTTTATACGGATTATAGAAATTCGATCATATACTGAAGTGAATCTGGGGACGAGGTCTTTTATTCTCCAGATAACCTCAATAAAGATAACCTCAGCCAAATTCATGTCTTGTTTCATGGTAGCTACAATACAGTGCGTCATCGTTTGATATACTAAAGCCTGTCCCTTTCCATCGCATTTCCTGATGGGCAATACTGTCGGCATTGTACTTCTTGAGTACATCCGCCAAAGCGAAAATTGCGCCTGTTCTCTACCATGTTCACACATTCCAAGTGTAGATTCGCAAATCGGGGTCCTTTATACGTATGCGGGGGTCGTCAACACTAGGGGGGTTTAGTTTTCTTAGCTTTTTCACAGTAGGTGACAGCGCGTGGAAGCCAGTTGTAACAATTGTTATGAAAGAGGGACCAAGATATGTCTGGGGTTTCAATCAGAGCCGTTGCTTGGTATCTATAATCCCCTACGTAGCGGTCGTTAGGTGATGAAATTTAATGTTATAATTTAACCATTAGAGTAACTTCTGGTAATGTGGACCATGCGTCAAATGTGGACCACCCCCCATATCTAAGAAAATGCTTGAAATATGTCAATGCCGCCTTGATAAATGTTTTCCTAATTAGTGAAAACAAACATCAAACTTGGTTTTTAATAAATAATTGCAATGTTGAAAATTTAGTAGGGGTGGTACGCTTAAATGGGGCCAAAATGGTACGCTTAAATGGGGTAATGGGGCCAAAATGGTACGCTTAAATGGGGCCAATTCCAAAACATGGACCCATATATTTTTGCATTCATTGTTACCCAAGAGTGCAATAAATTGAAATTTATCACAATTAATCCACAACCTACTTTTAACTTACTGATCCTCATTACCCACACATACTGGTCCACATTACCCGCCAAGTTATTTTTATTTGCAGTTTAGAGTTTTTTGAAATATAATGCAATAACATTTTTATGGACAAATATATATAATTTTTGACCTGGAATATAATTAGCCAACAAATCTACCATGCTGTGAAAACAATTTGTTTTTATTTTTTACCGTTGTTACGCCCACAATATCAAAAAAAGAAAATGGTGGTCCACATTACCCGAAGTTACTCTACCGATTTTTGGCAATATCATGATTTGTTATGGGAACTACGTCGGATTATAGAATGATATATTATCAATATCGTATATGCCGAAGAGCCGATGGCTTTCACTACATAGCAATTCACATTTACGTATTAGATCTTTTTCAACGTCTCCTCATATTCTGAACTGTAGTCCACTTCATTGACAAGAGCATATTGGATGTGAGAGATCGGATACTGCAGTCACCTGTTATGATACCTACAGTGTTTTTGATTTTGACATAGGGTAAGTTAAGAAAATTCCGTCCATCTGCTGTCTGCTTTATCACAAAATATCTTAAGGACTTTCTCAAGGTAATATCAAAAACTTGATCTCAGAGATCTTCAACCTCTAGATTGGACGTCTGTGCCCCAAGATTAACAACTTACCGCTGCATATTTTTCAAAATATGTACCATTCCGCAGGCCAAACTGTTCATATTCATTATGCTTATACAGTTGAAAGAAGTAATCCAAGCCGGGTTGGAATCTCGGAAATGTTAAGAATGCCACCAAATTACCACAATAGGTGGTGACAATAACTGTTACGACAATCCACCAAAATCCGATTACCAAACGTCCACTATCCGCTTGTGGTAAATACATGCCACCTGTAACAAATATCCGAAATTAACAAAAGTGGAAACATTTTTTTATTTTCACTTGAAACTCACCCTGCTGCAGTATGGCACCATAAATATACCAAAAACAATTTTTAATTGTTGAAAATCCTTTAACTTTCAAATGTTCAACGGGTACAAAACGATTTATGATGAAGAGAACGGGTGATGTTATTACAATTACTCCAACCAGTGATGCCCAGGTCTGAAAGAGTAATGTTTTGAAAATTTAAAGGTGCACTTTAAAAATAAGACATTGTTGGGCCGTGTAATTACCTCCAGGGTAAATGGTGCTGTAAATAAGTAGATACGACTAACTTCATCGGGTCTCCTGGAGATAAATGAATATTTTTGTATACTAATCGGTATGGTGTAATTAAAGGGTTTCTTGTCGGGATCATCAACGGTTGCTGCCACGGCTGCCATGAAATACTGGAGGGATATAAGGAAATTATGTCAGGATAAACAGAAATTAAGATAAGCTGCCGAAATATCGATAATAATATAAGTATTACTGCTAGGAGATTTTAATGCAAAATTCAGCCTCCATGAATTATACGACAACGGCATGAGGTTGATTGACTTCGCGGCAGCAAAAAACATGGTAGTTAGTAGCACCAGATTCAAAGATCTCGATATACACAGAGCCACCTGGATTTCTTCCGATCAAATAACGAGAAATCAAATTGATCATGTTGTGATAGACGGAAGTCATTCACCCAGTCTTTTAGACGTTTGATCGATCCGAGGAGCGAATATCGATTCGGACCACTAGCTTGTGACAGCCAATGTTCGCACCGGTCTTAATGTAGCAGCAAAGGTGCGATCTAACGTAACACGGAAACTCGTCGCCGAAAAGCTGCAAACACAACAGATAGCAGAAGATTACTCCGCTCAACTTACCCACCTGCTTGAGGAAAGCACTCCTTGTCCCGATAATAATATAGAAACACAATGTCAAACAATTGTCCACTCGCTACAAACTGCAGCAAAAGCAACTCTTGGGAACCGAAAACTAACACCAAGAAACCCATGGTACGATCAGGAGTGTCATAATGCTACTGATATGAAAAACGCAGCATATAGGGCAACCCCGCAGACTGCAGTAACACGTAATGCGATGGAGAATTATCGGGAGAAAAGGAGAGAGGAGAAACGTATTTTCCTGCCAAGAAACTGCATATGACCGCAAGGCCAACTGGATCTCTCCTGATCAAACAACGAGAAATCAAATTGATCATGTTGTGATAGACGGAAGGCATTCGTCCAGAATTTAAGATGTTCAATGTTACGTGGAGCGAATATCAATTCGGACCATTACCTTGTGACAGCCAAGGTTCTCACCCGCCTCAATGTAGCAGCAAAGGTGCGATCTAATGTAACACGGAAACTCGACGTCGAACAGCTGCAAACACAATAGGTAACAGAGGCCTACTCCGCTCAAATTACCCACCCACGAAAGCACTTCTTGTCCCGATAATAATATAGAAGCACATTGGCAGAGAATTGCCCACTCCCTACAAACTGCAGCAAAAACAACACTTGGGTACCAATAACCAGCATCAAGAAACACATGGTACGATCAGGAGTGTCGTAATGCTACTAATCTAAAAAACGCAGCACACCAAACTGAATGTTTTGATGCAGGCTCATCCTCCTATAGAGATGAAGAAGGAAACCTGGTGACAGATACAGACAGCATGTTGAGGATCTGGAAGAAACATTTTGAAAAGCTTCTGGTATCAAACAGTGGCGGTGAAGAAGATATCCCGGAACCAAAAAGAAATGACGGTATAGATTATACACCTCCTAGTCAAGATGAGGTCAGAGTAGCAATTAATCGGCTGAAGAACAATGAAACAGCAAGTACCAATGGATTACCAGCCGAACTATTCTAGATCGGTGGTTAGATGCTGGTCAGGAGCATGCACCAGTTGATTAGTACATGTTGGCTAGAGGAATGCTGCCTAATGATTGGAACCTCCGCATCCTGTGACCCGTGCACAAAAGGATACAAGAGATATGTGCCAACTATAGAGGAATAAGTCTACTTCCCATCGCATATAAAGTGCTATCCTGGGTACTGTGTGAATGACAGACGCCAATGGTCAATGACCAAACTCTAATGGCGCAAGACGTCCAGTAGAATCGGATCAACTGTGGATTTTGAGAACTACAGCTTCGATGTAGTCAAAGATTTTATATACCTTGGTACCGCTATAAATGAAACTAATGACATCAGTGTTTAATTTCGGAGAAGGATAGTGTTGCTCAACAGACGCTACTATGGTCTAAGTAGCAAATTTAAGAACAAGGCCACCTCTCTCCAGACCAAACTCAAAGTCTACAAGACGCTGATACTACCAGTGCTGTTGAATGGATCTGAATCATGGGTATTTGCGCAAGCAGATGAGGCAGCTTTTGGAATGTTTGAGAGAAAAATTCTGCGAATGATCTATGGGCTGATCTGCTTTGACGGTGAATATATTCTCGGACATCGACATATCAAGCTGCAGCGACTACGTTGGCTAGGTCATGTTGTGAGAATCGATGAGGATTCCCCAGCTCAAAAGTCATATAAAAGCGAGGTAACTGATGGATCTCGTATAAGGGGAAGGCCACAAATTCGATGGAAAGATCAAGTGGAAGACAATATCTCGGAGCATGACCATT
Source organism: Musca vetustissima (assembly GCF_032173495.1). Taxonomy (NCBI): domain Eukaryota; kingdom Metazoa; phylum Arthropoda; class Insecta; order Diptera; family Muscidae; genus Musca; species Musca vetustissima. Next base: position 133,440 of record NW_026874481.1, read on the forward strand.
CAAATTGGAAGAGCGGCACACAAGACCGACGCACCTGAAAATCTTTTTTAGCACGGCTTATGGAACAAATGTTCTGTCGCAAGTCAGCCAAGTATGTAAGTAAAATAAGTATTACTAACCTTATTTGCCTGTAACATTTCTGCCACTTGATATGGTATTATATAGGTCAATGAACCCAATAGTTGATCCTGAAAATAGAATAAAGAAACATAAATTTCTTAATTCTGAAAAAAACAACAACAAATATCAATAATTCATACATACCGTGTCATTTTGATTGAGCAAATCATCGCTGGGGTCTATAGCTGGTGCATCGTGTAGTACATAAGTGAAATTAAGCATTCGTGATAATTCCTTGAGAATTTCCATAACAATTCCCGAATGTTTGATAATATCACCGTGTTGATCTTTTTTCAAAATTTGCCATGGTGGTCGCTAAATTAAATTTCATAATGTGTTGTTGTTAAAAATATAATGAGTTCGGAAATGTGTTAAACTTACATGCATTGTTATTATATCCAGTGTTATATTACGGAAATAATGTGTGATGTGAGGAAATACCAATTCATGTGTAACGAAACCCAATACCGATGTCCAATAACCAATATTTACGAACTCGAAGTATTTATTGCGATTTTCCATAAGGCCTGTAAATACGGAAACATAGTTCAACGATATATATCAAAATTCTATGCAACACAAGAAATATGAAGTAAAAATTAATTTTTAATTCCTAACAAGAGAACACCAATCATTATACCGATCATACAACATCAACGTCGTCCTGCAAATACTGAAGAAGCCAACTGGGATACATAACTACTGGACTGGACAAAACCCAATCCGATAACTCGAAGAACAAACTTGTGGTATTTTTACAAGGGTCCTCATGAATTAACCTCATTGAGTAAGATCTGAGGACAAGACGTCTGTAAAGCGATCAGTTCAGAATAGGTTCCAGAAATGATTATTGGTGTACCCTTGCCTTCTTTACTAAGAATAACTTTTAGGCCTATTCCTATGTTAGATTTCAGGATTGCCTAAAGAGTAACTGCTTCTAACCTGCGCTGATTACGAGATCACAATACTTCATTATTACTTCAACAAAATCGGAACATAATCTCAATATTGGAAAATTCCTATTTGTAGTTATTACGGTGGTGTAGGGGATGATAGATACCAAGAAATGACCCTGATTGGCTTTAACATGGCGAAGTCCAGGCTTATCTTGGTCCCTTTTTCATCTCAATTGTGAACACTGACCTCCCCGCGGTGTCACCGGGAAAGCTATTTTCATCACCCGTTGAAATAGTGAGCTAATATGTGCCACGAGTTCACCCATAAGAACTATAAAAAATGGGTTGAGGCGTCGGGTTAGTTGCCCACACTCGGAAAACCCCTCCTACTATTAAAAAACAAAGAAAAAAAAACCAAACCCCCCAATGTTGACGACCCCCGCAAACGTATAAAGGACCACAATCTGCGAATCTGCACTTGGAATGCACGCACGTTGTACAGAACAGGTGCAGTGTTCGCTTTGGCGGATGTACTCATGAAGTACAAAGCCGATATTATTGCCTTACAGGAAATGCGATGGAAAGGTACAGGCGTAAATACATCAGACGATTACGCTCTGTATTATAGCTGCCATGAAACGAGACATGAATTTGGCTGTGGTTTTATGGTTAACAGAAGAATGAAAGACCTCGTCTCCAAATTCACTCCAGTAGATGAGCGAATTGATATAATCCGTGTAAAAGCGAAGATCTTCTACATCAGTCTCATTTGCGTCCATGTTCCGACCGAAGACTAAGATGAACAGACCAAAGACATATTTTACGAGCGCCTAAAAACAGCATATGACCGTCGCCCTGGCCATGACATTAAAATTCTGCTAGGAGATTTTAATACAAAAATCGGAAGGGAAAATATCTTTGGCCCCACCATCGGAAAATTAAGCCTCCATGAAGAAACATCAGACAACGGCATGAGGTTGATTGTCTTCGCCGCAGCAAAATACATGGTAGTTAGCAGCACCAGATTCAAGCATCTCCATATACTCAAGGCCAATTGGAACTCTCCCGATCGAACAACGAGAAATCAAATCGATCATGTTGTGATAGACGGAAGGCATTCATCCAGTGTTTTAGACGTCCGATCGATCCGGAGAGCGAATATCGATTCGGAGCATTACATTGTGCAGCCAAGGTACGCACCCGTCTTAATGTAGCAGCAAAGGTGCGATCTAATGTAACACGGAAATTTGATGTCGAAAAGCTGCAAACACAACAGATATCAAAAGCCTACTCCGCTCAACTTACCCAACTGCTTGGCGAAAGCACCCCTTGTCCCGATAATAATATAGAAACACAGTGGCATAGAATTGTCATCTCCCTACAAACTGGAGCAAAAGCAACATTTGGTTACCAAATACCACCATCATGAAATCCGTGGTACGATCAGGAATATCGTAATGCTACTGATATGAAAAACACAGCGAATAGGGCATCCCTGCGGACAGCAGCAACACGTAATGCGATGGAGAACTATCGGGAGAAAAGGTGAGAGGAGAAACGTATTTTCAGAAAAAAGAAGACAGAACAAGAAAATCGTGAGCGTGAGCAAATCGAGATGAGTCAGAATGACGTCCGAAAATTCTACTAACGGGCAAAACACCAAACCGAAGGCTTTGGTGAAGGCACATCCTCCTGTAGAGATGAAGAAGGAAACCTTGTGACAGATACAGACAGCGTTGAATTTTTGAAAGCTGTGTGAACGACTGAAGCCAATGACATTATTGACCATACCAATGCGGCTTCAGGCCTAGCTAATCCACCATTGACCAGATTTTTACTCTGCGCCAGATCCTTGAAAAAACCCACGGAAAACACATCGACACATTCCACCTATTCGTCGACTATAAAGCCGCATTCGACAACCCTATCCGTTCAGAGGTGTATAAAGCCATGTCTGCGTTTGGCATTCCTGCAAAATTAATTCGACTGGCACAAGATCAGCAGTTAAAGTCGGAAAGGACCTTTCGGAGACGTTTAATACCGTACGAGGATTCAGACAAGGTGATAGTTTGTCGTGTGACCTTTTTAACATCCTGCTGGAAAAGATCATACGATACGCAAAGGTGAACAGAAATTGCACTTTGTACACCCATGACATCGACATAATGGGTCGAATATTGGAGCGGTAACAGCCAACTTCGAACAAATTGAGAAGGAGTCTGTCAATGTGGGTCTGGCAGTAATTGGCGAGAAGACCAAGCTCTGATGGTATCAACCTGCAAGACGACCAGCAGACTCGGATCGATTGTGAAACTTGAAAACTACAGCTTCGAGGTAGGGAACGATTTTATTTACCCCGGTACCATCATAAACAAAAATAATAATAACATCAGCTTTGAAATCCGGAAGAGAATCATGTTGGTGAACAGATGCTACTATGGTCTGAGTAAGCAAAAACAAGGCCATCGCCAGACCAAACTCACACTCTACAAGACGCTAATATTGCCCGTGGTGTTGTATGGATCTGAAGCATGGGTACTTGCAGATGAGGCAGCTCTTGGAGTGAGGAAAGGACCTTTCGGAGACGTTTAATACCGTACGAGGATTCAGACAAGGTGATAGTTTGTCGTGTGACCTTTTTAACATCCTGCTGGAAAAGATCATACGATACGCAAAGGTGAACAGAAATTGCACTTTGTACACCCATGACATCGACATAATGGGTCGAATATTGAGAGCGGTAACAGCCAACTTCGAACAAATTGAGAAGGAGTCTGTCAATGTGGGTCTGGCAGTAATTGGCGAGAAGACCAAGCTCTGATGGTATCAACCTGCAAGACGACCAGCAGACTCGGATCGATTGTGAAACTTGAAAACTACAGCTTCGAGGTAGGGAACGATTTTATTTACCCCGGTACCATCATAAACAAAAATAATAATAATAACATCAGCTTTGAAATCCGGAAGAGAATCATGTTGGTGAACAGATGCTACTATGGTCTGAGTAAGCAAAAACAAGGCCATCGCCAGACCAAACTCACACTCTACAAGACGCTAATATTGCCCGTGGTGTTGTATGGATCTGAAGCATGGGTACTTGCAGATGAGGCAGCTCTTGGAGTGTTAAAAAGAAAATTTCTCCGTCGAATGAACCATCAGCTATACCATATGTTCTCGGAGAATATATGAAGATGTCCCAGCTCAAAATGCATATTTGATATTTTATTTCTGCACATCATACATACCCCGCCGTGGTTTATGGTGTTCTTGAGATTTACCCCAAGACAAGGCTGTAATGATACGCCATTTCGAACATGTTGAACAGCGGCTATGATTTCTTAAATATTCTTTCATTGTCTGCAGAATATCATCCTGTTTCTCTTTCTTGGTATAACGTAAAGCCTCCCATTCTTCATCAGATATTTCACCATAGATTGATTGTTCTACAGCAATTAGCTTCGAAATGGACAAGACAAAGGCCATGGAGATTTCTTGCAGGGTACAATTCAAGGAGGCCTGGGAAGTAAAACAATCAAAATTAAAATATTTAATAACTACAAACTAACCAAATATGCCCACCTCACAACTAGGCGATGTTTCATTTAAAACAAATGCGATATTGGCACCCTCGCCCAAATTCTGTGTCACAGCCATTGCATCAAACTGCTGGGTATTTTCTTCCAGTACAAAAAACATCCATTGATTATTGACATGAAACATATCCATATTATCGGCCATTTCAATAATATCTTCATAGAACTTCGAGAATACAATAAATTGATTTGATTCTCGGGGATGGCGTTGAAATGGCAGCAAGGTGTCGCGTATCGCTTGACGTTTTCGTTGCGTACGCAAGCGGTCATTGATGCTATACAGATACAAGGAAATTGGTACAATATTATTTTTTGTACTCTCATGTACCACCGATTCCACTAATTTTGTATTTTCATTGGCCAAATTTTCATCCATTATTACGACGGCGGTTTTCCATGGTAGAATATTTTGCACCTTGGCATCCAAGATCATTTGGGGAAATTCTTCACCACGTTCCACCAAGGGTATCTGTAACACGAGAAATAGGTAAATTATTTTATTTTTAGATTTTCATGAAATAAATCTTTACCATTAGAGCCTGGTCGAGTGGCAAACGAGGACAATCAGCATCAGTTATAGCAATAAGGAGAATAGAATTTGCCCTCGTGGCTTTAAAAAATTTCATTGTGTTCTCACAATCCATAACGGTCATGGCGGCTAGGAAATCTGAAAATAAGATAATTTATTAAGGAAGGACATAGGGCGTATACGTTGTGACAATAGTTATACGCCATGGATTACGAAGCAAAATAAATAGTTAAATAGTTTCTATAGGTCAAACAGAACAAATAGGCGAGGACACTTAAAACATATTTGCCAGAGATCTCACAGGGCAATATGCGTGAATTTTTAAAGAATATTTTCAAAAGAAGCACCGGGGTAATAGACGTTCTTTAAGAATATGTTTGAAAGGAACAGCAGATCCATAGACATATGTTTTAAAGGATTATTTTCAGAGGAGATGCAGAGCTATAGGCGTAGGTTTTTAAAGATTATTTTGAGAGGAGATGCAGAGCTATAGGCGTGGGTTTTTAAGGATTATTTAGAGAGGAGGTGCAGAACTATAGGCGTAGGTTTTTAAGGATTATTTTGAGAGGAGATGCAGAGCTATACTTGTAGGTTTTTGAGGATTATTTTCAGAGGAGATGCAGAGCTGTAGACGTAGGTTTATAAGGATTTTTTTGAGAGGAGATGCAGAGCTATAGTTGTAGGTTTTTGAGGATTATTTTGAGAGGAGATGCAGAGCTATGGGCGTAGGTTTTTAAGGATTATTTTGAGAGGAGATGCAGAGCTATAGTCGTCGGTTTTTAAGGATTATTGTGAGAGGAGATGCAGAGCTATAGGCGTTGGTTTTTAAGGATTATATTGATAGGAGATGCAGAGCTGTAGACGTAGGTTTTTAAGGATTATTTTGATAGCAGATGCAGAGCTATAGGCGTAGGTTTTCAAGGATTGTTTTGACAGGAGATGCAGAGCTATAGGCGTAGGTTTTTAAGGATTATTTTGAGAGGCGATGCAGAGCTATAGGCGTAGGGTTTTAAGGATTATTTTGAGAGGAGATGCAGAGCTATAAGCGTATGTTTTTAAGGATTATTTTGAGAGGAGATGCAGAGCTTTAGGCGTAGGTTTTTAAGAATTATTTTGAGAGGAGATGCAGAGCTATAGGCGAGGGGTTTTAAGGGTTATTTTAAAGAATGATTCTTTTAAAAATCCACGCCTGGTCCTCTAGAAATGATTCTTTTAAAAATCCACGCCTGGTCCTCTAGAAATGATTCTTTTAAAAATCCACGCCTGGTCCTCTAGAAATGATTCTTTTAAAAATCCACGCCGTCCCTAGAAATGATTCTTTTAAAAATCCACGCCTGGTCCTCTAGAAATGATTCTTTTAAAAATCCACGCCTGGTCCTCTAGAAATGATTCTTTTAAAAATCCACGCCTGGTCCTCTAGAAATGATTCTTTTAAAAATCCACGCCTGGTCCTCTAGAAATGATTCTTTTAAAAATCCACGCCTGGTCCTCTAGAAATGATTCTTTTAAAAATCCACGCCTGGTCCTCTAGAAATGATTCTTTTAAAAATCCACGCCTGGTCCTCTAGAAATGATTCTTTTAAAAATCCACGCCTGGTCCTCTAGAAATGATTCTTTTAAAAATCCACGCCTGGTCCTCTAGAAATGATTCTTTTAAAAATCCACGCCTGGTCCTCTAGAAATGATTCTTTTAAAAATCCACGCCTGGTCCTCTAGAAATGATTCTTTTAAAAATCCACGCCTGGTCCTCTAGAAATGATTCTTTTAAAAATCCACGCCTGGTCCTCTAGAAATGATTCTTTTAAAAATCCACGCCTGGTCCTCTAGAAATGATTCTTTTAAAAATCCACGCCTGGTCCTCTAGAAATGATTCTTTTAAAAATCCACGCCTGGTCCTCTAGAAATGATTCTTTTAAAAATCCACGCCTGGTCCTCTAGAAATGATTCTTTTAAAAATCCACGCCTGGTCCTCTAGAAATGATTCTTTTAAAAATCCACGCCTGGTCCTCTAGAAATTATTCTTTTAAAAATCCACGCCTGGTCCTCTAGAAATGATTCTTTTAAAAATCCACGCCTGGTCCTCTAGAAATGATTCTTTTAAAAATCCACGCCTGGTCCTCTAGAAATGATTCTTTTAAAAATCCACGCCTGGTCCTCTAGAAATGATTCTTTTAAAAATCCACGCCTGGTCCTCTAGAAATGATTCTTTTAAAAATCCACGCCTGGTCCTCTAGAAATGATTCTTTTAAAAATCCACGCCTGGTCCTCTAGAAATGATTCTTTTAAAAATCCACGCCTGGTCCTCTAGAAATGATTCTTTTAAAAATCCACGCCTGGTCCTCTAGAAATGATTCTTTTAAAAATCCACGCCTGGTCCTCTAGAAATGATTCTTTTAAAAATCCACGCCTGGTCCTCTAGAAATGATTCTTTTAAAAATCCACGCCTGGTCCTCTAGAAATGATTCTTTTAAAAATCCACGCCTGGTCCTCTAGAAATGATTCTTTTAAAAATCCACGCCTGGTCCTCTAGAAATGATTCTTTTAAAAATCCACGCCTGGTCCTCTAGAAATGATTCTTTTAAAAATCCACGCCTGGTCCTCTAGAAATGATTCTTTTAAAAATCCACGCCTGGTCCTCTAGAAATGATTCTTTTAAAAATCCACGCCTGGTCCTCTAGAAATGATTCTTTTAAAAATCCACGCCTGGTCCTCTAGAAATGATTCTTTTAAAAATCCACGCCTGGTCCTCTAGAAATGATTCTTTTAAAAATCCACGCCTGGTCCTCTAGAAATGATTCTTTTAAAAATCCACGCCTGGTCCTCTAGAAATGATTCTTTTAAAAATCCACGCCTGGTCCTCTAGAAATGATTCTTTTAAAAATCCACGCCTGGTCCTCTAGAAATGATTCTTTTAAAAATCCACGCCTGGTCCTCTAGAAATGATTCTTTTAAAAATCCACGCCTGGTCCTCTAGAAATGATTCTTTTAAAAATCCACGCCTGGTCCTCTAGAAATGATTCTTTTAAAAATCCACGCCTGGTCCTCTAGAAATGATTCTTTTAAAAATCCACGCCTGGTCCTCTAGAAATGATTCTTTTAAAAATCCACGCCTGGTCCTCTAGAAATGATTCTTTTGGAAAAAATGATTCTTTTAAAAATCCACGCCTGGTCCTCTAGAAATGATTCTTTTAAAAATCCACGCCTGGTCCTCTAGAAATGATTCTTTTAAAAATCCACGCCTGGTCCTCTAGAAATGATTCTTTTAAAAATCCACGCCTGGTCCTCTAGAAATGATTCTTTTAAAAATCCACGCCTGGTCCTCTAGAAATGATTCTTTTAAAAATCCACGCCTGGTCCTCTAGAAATGATTCTTTTAAAAATCCACGCCTGGTCCTCTAGAAATGATTCTTTTAAAAATCCACGCCTGGTCCTCTAGAAATGATTCTTTTAAAAATCCACGCCTGGTCCTCTAGAAATGATTCTTTTAAAAATCCACGCCTATTTAGCTACAGGTCCTCTAGAAATGATTCTTTTAAAAATCCACGCCTGGTCCTCTAGAAATGATTCTTTTAAAAATCCACGCCTGGTCCTCTAGAAATGATTCTTTTAAAAATCCACGCCTGGTCCTCTAGAAATGATTCTTTTAAAAATCCACGCCTGGTCCTCTAGAAATGATTCTTTTAAAAATCCACGCCTGGTCCTCTAGAAATGATTCTTTTAAAAATCCACGCCTGGTCCTCTAGAAATGATTCTTTTAAAAATCCACGCCTGGTCCTCTAGAAATGATTCTTTTAAAAATCCACGCCTGGTCCTCTAGAAATGATTCTTTTAAAAATCCACGCCTGGTCCTCTAGAAATGATTCTTTTAAAAATCCACGCCTGGTCCTCTAGAAATGATTCTTTTAAAAATCCACGCCTGGTCCTCTAGAAATGATTCTTTTAAAAATCCACGCCTGGTCCTCTAGAAATGATTCTTTTAAAAATCCACGCCTGGTCCTCTAGAAATGATTCTTTTAAAAATCCACGCCTGGTCCTCTAGAAATGATTCTTTTAAAAATCCACACGTGGTCCTCTAGAAATGATTCTTTTAAAAATTCACACTTGGTCCTCTAGGAAATATTTTCTTCTGGCCACAGGAACTCCTCGATTTTTCAATATTCTAGAGCCTTCAGGGTTCTCTCCTCTTCTTACCCTTTTTCAAACGTATTCCGCTCCATGAAAAATATTTCACATTGATGCCACCCGTTTTGAGATTTTCCCGAATTGTATCACTTAGAATTTTTTGAAAATGTGATAGAATATTCAAATTGTGTTGTTGCATATAATCCTGATCGACCACGACTGCCAACGAAGCATTGGCACTTATAAATGATGAATAATCATTGTATTCCTGAGCCAGGGATATCCTTAAAACACCGACCAGTAGATAAAAACCGAATATCCCGATTTTCATTGTCTAACGTCTTTAGAGGTTCGCGAGCAACTGAAGTGGTGAAATATCAATGAAATCCTTTTTTTCGATTCGATTTATTCTTTCTAATTTTGCGTGTGTGTGTGTGAAGAGTTCAAGGAAGGATATAATGAAAAATTTAACCAACAACAACAACAAATGACAGACATTGTTTTTATTGTAGATTCATTGACCACAAAATTCGAAAGTGAAAACCAAAATTGCCCTATCGATATCGAGGAAATAGAAAAAATATGTCTGCTGAATCGCGTGAGGGAGGATGGTGGAGGGAGAGAACTCTAGTATATTCCGTCTGATTGACATATTGCGGTTAAATTTTTTGATTTGGTTGTTGTTGAAACGTTAATAGGATGCAGGTGTTGTTTTGGTGCCTCCGTCGTTCTTTGATTTATTTTTGCTTTCCACTACTGTTTTAGATAGCCGCAAGTTCGTTGTATTTTTTATTGCCACACACAGTCGAAACTAATGACAGGACTTTTTTTGATTCCTATCTAGGGTGACATGTGTGAAAATTTAATAAATTTAATTTTTAGTGGTCAGTGAGACAACAACATTTAATTTTCACAGTTTTGAAATCAATACTTTAAATATTAAAAATTAATTAAAATATAAAAATTTATATTTTTTTTTAAATCTACATCTAATTGCTTTGGCAGACCTCTAGAAAATATTTTTTTAAAAATACACGCCTATTTAGCAGACCTCGAGAAAATATTCTTTAAAAATCCACTCTTATTTTTTTACAAAACTATTCCGTTTAAATATTGAATTTGATTTTTTTTCGAAAAAAATTTGTCAACAAGCAAACACATCAAAGCATGTTTATGCAAAACAATATTCATAAATAGCGATATAAAAAAGTTATTCCCATGAAATGCATATCAACACCAAAAGTATTCAAAACTTTTCCAGAAAAAAAAATCCGAATGAAGGCATGTCATAAAACATACGATTTTATAATCTTCCTACTTAAGGAATATTTATGCGACGTAGACATTTCGATTCAATACCAAACAATATATTTTTCAAGGGCCAACTGAGGCGTGGATTTATTAAAGAATATTTTTCAAGAATATTATTTATTAAAGAATATTTATTAAAGAATATTTTTCAAGGGCCAACTGAGGCGTGGATTTATTAAAGAATATTTTTCAAGGGCCAACTGAGGCGTGGATTTATTAAAGAATATTTTTCAAGGGCCAACTGAGGCGTGGATTTATTAAAGAATATTTTTCAAGGGCCAACTGAGGCGTGGATTTATTAAAGAATATTTTTCAAGGGCCAACTGAGGCGTGGATTTATTAAAGAATATTTTTCAAGGGCCAACTGAGGCGTGGATTTATTAAAGATATATTTTTCAAGGGCCAACTGAGGCGTGGATTTATTAAAGAATATTTTTCAAGGGCCAACTGAGGCGTGGATTTATTAAAGAATATTTTTCAAGGGCCAACTGAGGCGTGGATTTATTAAAGAATATTTTTCAAGGGCCAACTGAGGCGTGGATTTATTAAAGAATATTTTTCAAGGGCCAACTGAGGCGTGGATTTATTAAAGAATATTTTTCAAGGGCCAACTGAGGCGTGGATTTATTAAAGAATATTTTTCAAGGGCCAACTGAGGCGTGGATTTATTAAAGAATATTTTTCAAGGGCCAACTGAGGCGTGGATTTATTAAAGAATATTTTTCAAGGGCCAACTGAGGCGTGGATTTATTAAAGAATATTTTTCAAGGGCCAACTGAGGCGTGGATTTATTAAAGAATATTTTTCAAGGGCCAACTGAGGCGTGGATTTATTAAAGAATATTTTTCAAGGGCCAACTGAGGCGTGGATTTATTAAAGAATATTTTTCAAGGGCCAACTGAGGCGTGGATTTATTAAAGAATATTTTTCAAGGGCCAACTGAGGCGTGGATTTATTAAAGAATATTTTTCAAGGGCCAACTGAGGCGTGGATTTATTAAAGAATATTTTTCAAGGGCCAACTGAGGCGTGGATTTATTAAAGAATATTTTTCAAGGGCCAACTGAGGCGTGGATTTATTAAAGAATATTTTTCAAGGGCCAACTGAGGCGTGGATTTATTAAAGAATATTTTTCAAGGGCCAACTGAGGCGTGGATTTATTAAAGAATATTTTTCAAGGGCCAACTGAGGCGTGGATTTATTAAAGAATATTTTTCAAGGGCCAACTGAGGCGTGGATTTATTAAAGAATATTTTTCAAGGGCCAACTGAGGCGTGGATTTATTAAAGAATATTTTTCAAGGGCCAACTGAGGCGTGGATTTATTAAAGAATATTTTTCAAGGGCCAACTGAGGCGTGGATTTATTAAAGAATATTTTTCAAGGGCCAACTGAGGCGTGGATTTATTAAAGAATATTTTTCAAGGGCCAACTGAGGCGTGGATTTATTAAAGAATATTTTTCAAGGGCCAACTGAGGCGTGGATTTATTAAAGAATATTTTTCAAGGGCCAACTGAGGCGTGGATTTATTAAAGAATATTTTTCAAGGGCCAACTGAGGCGTGGATTTATTAAAGAATATTTTTCAAGGGCCAACTGAGGCGTGGATTTATTAAAGAATATTTTTCAAGGGCCAACTGAGGCGTGGATTTATTAAAGAATATTTTTCAAGGGCCAACTGAGGCGTGGATTTATTAAAGAATATTTTTCAAGGGCCAACTGAGGCGTGGATTTATTAAAGAATATTTTTCAAGGGCCAACTGAGGCGTGGATTTATTAAAGAATATTTTTCAAGGGCCAACTGAGGCGTGGATTTATTAAAGAATATTTTTCAAGGGCCAACTGAGGCGTGGATTTATTAAAGAATATTTTTCAAGGGCCAACTGAGGCGTGGATTTATTAAAGAATATTTTTCAAGGGCCAACTGAGGCGTGGATTTATTAAAGAATATTTTTCAAGGGCCAACTGAGGCGTGGATTTATTAAAGAATATTTTTCAAGGGCCAACTGAGGCGTGGATTTATTAAAGAATATTTTTCAAGGGCCAAACTGAGGCGTGGATTTATTAAAGAATATTTTTCAAGGGCCAACTGAGGCGTGGATTTATTAAAGAATATTTTTCAAGGGCCAACTGAGGCGTGGATTTATTAAAGAATATTTTTCAAGGGCCAACTGAGGCGTGGATTTATTAAAGAATATTTTTCAAGGGCCAACTGAGGCGTGGATTTATTAAAGAATATTTTTCAAGGGCCAACTGAGGCGTGGATTTATTAAAGAATATTTTTCAAGGGCCAACTGAGGCGTGGATTTATTAAAGAATATTTTTCAAGGGCCAACTGAGGCGTGGATTTATTAAAGAATATTTTTCAAGGGCCAACTGAGGCGTGGATTTATTAAAGAATATTTTTCAAGGGCCAACTGAGGCGTGGATTTATTAAAGAATATTTTTCAAGGGCCAACTGAGGCGTGGATTTATTAAAGAATATTTTTCAAGGGCCAACTGAGGCGTGGATTTATTAAAGAATATTTTTCAAGGGCCAACTGAGGCGTGGATTTATTAAAGAATATTTTTCAAGGGCCAACTGAGGCGTGGATTTATTAAAGAATATTTTTCAAGGGCCAACTGAGGCGTGGATTTATTAAAGAATATTTTTCAAGGGCCAACTGAGGCGTGGATTTATTAAAGAATATTTTTCAAGGGCCAACTGAGGCGTGGATTTATTAAAGAATATTTTTCAAGGGCCAACTGAGGCGTGGATTTATTAAAGAATATTTTTCAAGGGCCAACTGAGGCGTGGATTTATTAAAGAATATTTTTCAAGGGCCAACTGAGGCGTGGATTTATTAAAGAATATTTTTCAAGGGCCAACTGAGGCGTGGATTTATTAAAGAATATTTTTCAAGGGCCAACTGAGGCGTGGATTTATTAAAGAATATTTTTCAAGGGCCAACTGAGGCGTGGATTTATTAAAGAATATTTTTCAAGGGCCAACTGAGGCGTGGATATATTAAAGAATATTTTTCAAGGGCCAACGGCGTGGATTTATTAAAGAATATTTTTCAAGGGCCAACTGAGGCGTGGATTTATTAAAGAATATTTTTCAAGGGCCAACTGAGGCGTGGATTTATTAAAGAATATTTTTCAAGGGCCAACTGAGGCGTGGATTTATTAAAGAATATTTTTCAAGGGCCAACTGAGGCGTGGATTTATTAAAGAATATTTTTCAAGGGCCAACTGAGGCGTGGATTTATTAAAGAATATTTTTCAAGGGCCAACTGAGGCGTGGATTTATTAAAGAATATTTTTCAAGGGCCAACTGAGGCGTGGATTTATTAAAGAATATTTTTCAAGGGCCAACTGAGGCGTGGATTTATTAAAGAATATTTTTCAAGGGCCAACTGAGGCGTGGATTTATTAAAGAATATTTTTCAAGGGCCAACTAGGTGTGGATTTATTTTAATAACCCTATCCTCATCCTATGCGACATATGTTAATGTGCGAAATTTTTTTTCTACACATTTTTAAATTATGTGTCGTAAAATAATTTTTTTTCTATATGGTACGGTTCATGTATTGGTCACATTATGCATACAATAACAATGACAACAACTACAATGAAAAGAAAAGAAGTCATAGCAGCAGCAAAAAAATGTAACAAATTATTTTCCACAAAGAAAAAAAATTGAAACGAAACAGAGCAACTCAACTCAACCGAACTGAACTACAAAGTATTCAGTCGACAGACCAAAAGTTTTCACATCTAAGGGGATATGCAAAACTTGCAAAATTAAAATGATAGCGGCAAATCTAGGAAATATTGGAAAAAATGCTTGCACAGCAATCTGCAGGAGCAGTAGCAGCAGCCGGAACCGGAGCAGCATTGTAACGCAACGATATCACATTGTATGGAATAGCAGAATAATAAAAAACCGATGGGTAATAGTAACTTTATAAAAATACCATGTAATACAAAAAGTACATGGATAATGGAGGTTAGGGATGCCAGTTAATATCCTAAAAATTCAAAAAAGGATGTTATCTCTATACTAGGCCTACTGTACATAAAATTGGACGAAATTTTACGTAAAAAGGGACCAAAATCAGATTTTCGGGCCAAAATTTAATTTCCGACCGAAATGTCTAACCATGGGACCAATTTAAAACTTTATTTGAAACTTTGGACCAAACTTGGTCCGACATGTCCATAATGGCTACATTGCGTACGACCACGTAGGGTGGTGTTCGGCCGGAACGAAAAATATCTAAAATCAGTTGGGCAAATGAGCGGGACCTTTATATCAGAAGATCCCGAAGAATACAGAAAAATACGAATTATATGAACGTTTCAGTTATGAAAAATCAGAACCCACCAATAACACGGAATGCAATATTACAATCAGCGTTCGAAAATAAACATTATGGTACCGTTCCATAGTGTTCTGTACCGTACCAAGGTGGATAGGTACACTAAAATAACGTACTGTACCGGTACACAAACACTAAAAATATTTTTAGCGTTACTGTTCCGGAGCACAACGAAAATCTTAGTGTACCTGCTGCGGTACACTAAAAAATCGTAGTGTACCGACAGCGGTACACTAAAAATCGTAGTGAACCGGCAGTGGTACACTAAAAATCGTAGTGTACCGACTGCGGTACATTAAAAATCGTTGTGTTCCACTTGCCGGAACACTAAAAATCGTAGTGTTCCGGCAGTGGTACACTAAAAATCGTAGTGTTCCACTGGTCGGAACAATACAAATCGTAGCGTTCCACTTACTTGAACTGTACTGGTAGTGTACATACACGTCTGTTTTTTTTTTTAGGTAAAATGAGATTAAATAATAAAAAAAATAAAACTGAATATAACTTTATTTGCAATTACAAAAGTGAAAATGTTCATTTGAAATATGTATTTTGGCCAGTTTTTGTGACAAAATTATACAGCTTTGGTTAAAATGTTCATTAATTTACACAACGAACATGATTTTTCCCATAATATTGGGAGATTTCCTTGTAAAATGTTAGTACGAAAAAATTATTTCTTAAAACAATTATACCTGCATCCACCTATGATTCATACTTTTAGGAAATGTTAGCAAAAATATTCAAAATTTGGTGATTGTCACACAATCAACATAATTATTACCTGCTTATTTATTAAAAGAAGTGTACAAATTACGCGGATATGAAAAACATATTTTTATGATTTTGGGATAAATATTACAAAGCCACAAACAGGTACCATATCAAAAACGAATTTCATATACATATCCATTATTGGAATATTCTTCCTTTTTATGATTTTCCACAGGTAGTCTTATGCAATACATTTTTCCGATCAGCGCAATCGATTATCAGCCAAAATCCAATGGAATTTTTAGTTGCGAGTTGGAATCAGATTGAATTTTCACTAGACGACCTTTTTTATATTTATTATGTTAAACGATTGATGCTAATAAAATATTACTAATTTTTAATAAAAAATAAACAAACACAAATTTAAAAAGTTTTATATTTATTAAATCTATTGAAAAACAATAAAAATATAAATTTTATTCATACAAAAAATAAAACATACTAAATACATCTTTTTGTGTTCCGCCAAATGGAACACTACGATTTTAAGTGTTCCGTCAAGTAGAACACTACGATTTTTAGTGTTCCGCCAAATGGAACACTACGATTTTTAGTGTTCCGGCCAGTGGAACACTACGATTTTTAGTGTTCCGACCGCGGTACACTACGATTTTTAGTGCTCCGACCGCGGTACACTACGATTTTTAGTGTTCCGACAGCGGTACACTACAAATTTCGTTGTGCTCCGGAACAGTAACACTAAAATATTTTTTAATGTTTGTGTACCGGAACACGAACGCTAAAATTTTTTTAGTGTTTGTGTTCCTGGTACGGTACACTACGATAGTGTACCGTTTTTTTGCGAACACTGATTACAATTTATAAAATGCCCTGAATGCCATCACATATAATTAAAATTAGGGCGAGCCCTTTATATGGAGGTTATGTAAAATACATGACCTTTTATTAAACACTAGCATATGCCCGCTACTTCGTTAGCGAATGTGGGAAATATTTAAACATGTATTAACATATTATTTTATTTTCACAGAAAACTGCATATATCAAAAGAAACTAAACAATCAACTGAGCTCTAAAGGTTCACCCAAATCCAAATCTTACCATATTTAGCACACATTATTTTCATAAGTACCCTCCTCAACCATTCAACAAAACTTCCCGCATACCTCAATCCTAAATTCCTACAATAGTCTTGGGCTATCTCGTTCAGTTTAGTGATCGAACGAACTAGATCATTTTTTAAAAATGAACTAGGTCGTTCACTTCGTTCAGTTGCTTATATCGTTCAAATGGTTACTCAGTTCAATTGGCATGGCAGCGTATTCCAATTAAATTCTGACAGTTCAACCAACCGTAAAGAATGATGACCTTTCACAATCATTCGAAGGGCTTTTCTATCTATTTTCTCTAATTTTTAATTGGTGATGGTCGATGGCATAACCCCGTTATATTCGGATGCACACTTATTTGCGCTGCAGTTGTTGCTCCGGAAATCTTTGTCTCTGTTCCGTGGTTTCCAGCTCCACGGTTGTCTATGAAGGTGCTTTGCTTTTAAATTTCGCTTCATATTTTGGTCAAAGTCAGTGCACCGGTGAACAACACTGAAGGTGTAGAAGAAAATTCAACGTCGTTCAGTGACCGATGGCGTTCATTGAGCTAAGTCGTTCATAGATCGACTGCGTTTGGTAAACAAAATCGTTCAGTGAACGACAATAATACAAACTGAACTATGTTCACTCGTTCAGTGGACTGACTCGTTCAGTTGAACTAGGTCGTTCACGAACTAAACAAGCCTACCCCACAATAATTTAAAAATTTCAGGATTCCAACACCATTGGTTCACCCACAATTCAAATTGTATTAAATGTAGTACACAGTAGTACGTATTTCCAAAACTTCCTACTTAACCCAAACCTTCACTCCTAAATCCAAGTTTCAGGATTCCAACTCCATCGATTCACCCACAATTCAAATTGTACCAAATGTAGTACACAGTAGTATGAATTTCCAAAACTTCCTACTTAACCCAAACCTTCACTCCACAGTGAACCCAAATCCAAGTTTCAGGATTCCAACTCTATTTAGTACATAGTAGTAGTAGTATGCATTTTCAAAACACACCTCCAGTATTTGATACCAAATCCAAGTTTCAGGATTCCAACTTTTTCGGTTCAGTCACTTATCCCAAATCCAAGATTCAGGATTCCAACTCCATCGGTTTAGTCACAATTCAAATTGTACCAAATTTAGTACACATTAGTACAAATTTCTAAAACTTCCTACTTAACTCAATTTTACACCTCAACAGAGATCCTGACTTCAAATTTTATGATTCTTGCTCTATTGGTTCACCTAAAATTCAAATTGTACCAAATTTAGTACCCATAAGTATTAATTTCTTAAACTGAATCCTAACCCCAATCCTACACCCTACAGTGATCCTGACTCCAAATTGTATTTTTCCCGCTCTATCGGTTCACCCAAATCCAAATTGTACCAATTATGATACGATTTAGTACTTTTCGTACACATAAGTAACAAATTTCCAAAACTACTTCGGAGGGTACCTTATATATGAGAGGCTATACTTAAAAGATGACCGACCTTGATACTTCATTGCAGGAAAATGAAGAACATAATATTAAAAAAATACACACAATTTGGTTGAAAATAGTGTCCAAAATCTTCACAATGCCGAAAATAGGAGATATCGTTATATGAAGGTTAAACCTAAAAAGATACCTATATTGATAATTTTTGGAAGCGAGATTTCCTACCCAGTGGTAACTCAAAACATCAAATTAAAGTTGGTCGAAAAACATGTACGAGTAAACCTTAAAATCATGTTTATTGTAGACGAAGCTCTCTCGAACACGAAGGTCACAAATGTCTTTAAAAAATGGTTATTTTGTCATAGACCATAGCTATTCTGGGTGAACTGATAATGCACTATCGCCATGTGACATAGACATCGCCATGTGACTTAGACATTTCATCCAACAGCGAACATTTGATATAACTTGAACACCTTGCTGTAGCAGTCTCTCAAAAACGGCTCTTATCGACGAATGCAAAAAAAAAAAAAAAAAGCATGGAAGCGATTTTTCGTCGCCCGAAGATGGAATTGTACGTTCCTCACAAGCCTTAAAGGCTTGGTACGGTTTATGGTTCGGCGAGGTCATTGGTCCTTACTTTTTCAAAAATTGATTGACAGACAAGACTGCTTTAAATGTCACTTTGATACGTTCTGCTTTTATATTTGGGGCCACGTGAAAGACCATTAATTAATTGCATACCTTTACATCTTCCTTTTACTCCTCTTGGGATCACATCATCCCCATCTTACTCTATTAACGTATGCGCCAATCTTTGATCTTATTCCAGTAAATCTGATAATGGGTCTTCTGTAACCAGTCCTAGTTGATACCATCTGTAGTTAACTGGAAACAATGCCTCCTTGTCATCGGTGCAGTGGTTGCGGTCCTTGCTTATTTAGTGTTGTCATTTTCCACTGGGTAGCGACATCTCCTGTCATTCTTATTTTGTGTTATACTCATGTATTGATGTTGATGCGAGGTGGGTTATTCAAATGTCGGTCAAATAACAGCTCGGGACTCACTGGTCTAGGTAGTCTGTCAAACAAACCACTACACTACAAAAATAAAATTATATATTGAAACAACCCTTTATAAACATCAAAATTTGTGGTTATGGTTTTATATCTTCGATTTCGGTAACAGATTTCCGCCAATAAGAATTTCCATCGACATAATTATTTTTAGCCGCCATTTTTTTTTTTTGAAAAAATATCTCCTCGACTTGACATCCCTTATTCGAAATTGCACCACATCCTTTATAGGCGTTTAACGTGTTTTGTTACACTGATACTCTGATACATCTACAACATGTTCATGTGTGCCATATGTTCCGGTTGTGATTCTTAGTTTGAAAAGTGCTTTTTTTGTTCATTTCTTTTAACCCATAAAGTATTTTAAGTCGTAAATAGAAACTGTGGTAATTTAAAAAAAGTTCGAATGCAAAAGAATTTTTTTTACTAGAATCAAAGAGATTAGGCATTTATTTTTAGGGATACACGATTACAAAATCCAAAAATATGACAAAATATTTTTAAATTTTTGATTGGAAAAGTACATGTAAAATATTGCAAAACCACACACCCTATGTCTAATTGAATTGAAAAATATACATATTTAAAAAAAACCAAGTCAATGGCTGTCTAATTATTTTCGATAAGATTATAAAAATGTTTTATTTAAAATCCACGCCAATGTGTAATTACTTACTTACTTAGCTAGCTTGTTACAGAACGGTTGTTCCATAAGCCGAGCTTAAAAAAGATTTCCAAGCGCGTCGGTCTTGTGCGCATCTCCTCCAATTTGAAAGACGTTCCAAGATGTTGTTTTCTACTTGGTCTTTCCATCTGATTCGTGGCCTTCCCCTTCTACGGGAACCATCAGTAGGTTCGCTTTTATATGCCTTTTGAGCTGGGGCATTCTCATTCATTCGCACAACATGGCCTAGCCATCGTAGTCGCTGCAGCTCAATACCACTGACTATGTCGATGTCCGCATATAAATTGTAAAGATCGTGGTTCATTCAAAGCCGATATTCACCGTCGACGCAGATCGACCACAAGAGCTGCCTCATCTGCCTGCGCAAATACCCATGCTTCAGATGCATATAACAGCACGGGTAGTAGCAGCGTCTTGTAAAGTGTGAGTTTGGTGTGGCGGGAGGAGGCCTTATTTCTAAACTGCCTACTTAGTCCAAAGTAGTATCTGTTGGTCATCACAATCCTTCTCCGAATTTCAAAACTGATGTAATTCGTTTTATTCATGGCGGTACCAAAGTATATAAAATCTTTAACTACCTCGAAGTTGTAGTTTTCAAGTTCCACAGTTGGTCCGAATCTATTGGAAGTCTTGCGCGTTGACGAATAGGTGGTATGTGTCGATATGTTTTCGTGGGTCTTTTCCAGGATTTGGCGCAGAGTGAAAATTTGGTCAATGGTGGATTTGCCAGGTCTGAAGCCGCATTGGTATGGTCCAATAATGTCATTGACCATTGGCTTCAATCTTTCACACAAAACACTCTGGATAGCACTTTATATGCGATGGATGCTGATGTTCCAATCATTGGGCATGTATTCCTCTATCCAAATTATACTAATCAGATGGTGCATGCTCCTGACCAGAATCTGACCACCAGTCTGGTAACCCGTCGCCTCCTGCTGCTTTATTGTTCTTGAGCTGATTAATTGATGTTATGACCTCATCTTGGTATACACTCTACACCGTCATCTATTATTGGTTCTGGGGTATCCACTTCACTGCTACTTTTTGATACCAGAAGTTTTTCAAAATGCTCCTTCCAGATCCTCAGCAGGCTGTCTGTATCTGTCACCAGGTTTCCTTCTTCATCTCTAGAGGAGGATGTGCCTGCACCAAAGCCTTCGATTTGGTGTTTTACTCGTTGGTAAAATTTCCGGATTTCATTCTGACTCCTGTATATCTCGAGTTGCTCACGCTCACGTTTATCTTGTTCTTTCTTCTTTTTTCTGAAAACACGTTTCTCCTCTCTCCTTTTCTGCCGATAATTCTTCATCACATTACGTGTTGCTACTGTCTGCAGGGTTGCCCTATGCGCTGCGTTTTTCACATCAGTAGCATTACGACGCTCCTGATCGTACTATGGGTTTCTTGATGGCGGTTTTTGGTACCCAAATGTTGCTTTCGCTGCAGTTTGTAGGGAGTGAGCAATTCTCTGCTTTCGTCATGCAGGTGAGTAAGTTGAGCAGAGTAGGCCTCTGCTACCTGTTGTGTTTGCAGCTTTTCGACGTCGAGTTTCCGTGTTACATTAGATTGCACCTTTGCTGCAACATTGAGACGGGTGCGAACCTTGGCTGTTACAACGTAATGGTCCGAATCGATATTTGCTCCTCGTATCGATCGAACGTTTAAAACACTGGACGAATGCCTTCCGTCTATCACAACATGGTCAATTTGATTTCTCGTTGTTTGATCAGGAGAAATCCAGGTGGCCTTGAGTATATCGAGATGCTTGAATCTGGTGCTGCTAACTACCATGTTTTTTGCTCCCGCGAAGTCAATCAACCTCATGCCGTTGTCGGATGTTTCTTCATGAAGGGTGAATTTTCCGATGGTGGGACCAAATATATTCTCCCTTTCGAGTTTTGCATTAAGATCTCCTAGCAGATTTTTAATTGTCATGGCCAGGGAAGCGATCATATGCAGTTTCTAGGCGCTGTCTTTGGTCTGTTCATCTTTGTTTTCCGTTGTAGCATGCTTTTCCGTCGTTACTTTTTCATAGTAAGATGGGTTTTCCGAGTGCCTCAACCCATTGTTTTATAGTTCTTATGGGTGATCCCGCGGCACATATCAGCTCACTATTTCAGTGGATTATGAAAATAGTTACCCCAGGTGACACCGCGGGAAGGCCAGTGTCCACAATTGAGATGAAAGAGTGACCAAGATTAGCTTGGGCTTCGCCATGTTAAAGCCAATAAGAGCCGTTGCTTGGTATCTATCATCCCCTACATCAAATAATAGGGAAAATATTTTCTTTTAAAATCAACGATTATGTCTGATCGAAAATGTTTATCTTTACAAATCCCCGCCTATGTCTAATCAGAAAAATATTTTCTTTAAAAATCCACGCCTATGTCTAATTAGAAAAATATTTTCTTTAAAAATCCACGCCTATGTCTAATTAGAAAAATATTTTCTTTAAAAATCCACGCCTATGTCTGATTAGAAAAATATTTTTTTTAAATCCACGCCTAAGTCTAATTATAAAAATATTTTTTTTTAATCCACGCCTATGTCTATTTTCATTAAACTATTTTCATTAAAAATCCACACCTAAGTCTAATTAGAAGACTATTTTCATTAAAAATCCACACCTAAGTCTAATTAGAAAAATATGTTCTTTAAAAATCCACGCCTATATCTGATTGAAAAAGTTTATCTTTACAAATCCCAGCCTATGTCTAATTAGAAAAATATTATCTTTAAAAATCCACACCTAAGTCTAATTAGAAAAATATGTTCTTTAAAAATCCACGCCTATGTTTGATTGAAAAAGTTTATCTTTACAAATCCCAGCCTATGTCTAATTAGAAAAATATTATCTTTAAAAATCCACGCCTATGTCGGATTGAAAAAGTTTATCTTTACAAATCCCCGCCTTTGTCTAATTAGAAAAATATTATCTTTAAAAATCCCCGCCTTTGTCTAATTAGAAAAATATTATCTTTAAAAATCCACGCCTATGTCTAATTAGAAGACTATTTTCTTTAAAAAGTTCTTTCGAAAAAAAAGCATTTGTCTAATTGGAAAAATATTTTCTTTTCATATCCACGCCTATGTCTAATTAGAAAAAGTGTGTGTTTAAAAATTCACGTTTATGGATGAATTCCAGCGGGAAAATAATTGTTTAAAAAATATATATTTAACAAATCCAGTTGGAAAAAACTGTTACTTGTTTATATTGCCTGTTGCATATTTATACGTATAATTATTTTTGATTTCCTGGGACAATACTGCATTGTGTAAAATGTCAATTCTCTCACGTAGCAATGATCGGGCTTCAGGCGCATTGTTGCAACTACAGCGATTTCCTTTACTAATGAAATTAATTACAATAAAAAATGAATGAACTGGAATAATGGAGATTTAAATAATAATGAAAAGAATATTTAAAAATAATACCCGACAATGGTTGGGCATGTAAGGCTTGAACAGTTGATAATAAAAATTAAAACCATTCGTTTTTCGCAGTGTGGGTACAAAAATGGTGGCAACAAAAAAGAGTGCTAAAAATTAATTGTCAACATTAACCCAATTTTTTCTCAAGATTCACACACATAAAAAGATAAATGTCTCCTTCTCCCGTTTTAAATATTGGCAATTTTGTGCAAGAAAATTTAGAGAACAACAGCCATATTTCTGTTTTTTGGTTTGACAAGGCAAATAATGTTCGCCATGCTCTATTCGACATGGTGAAATAAAAGTTTCCTTTATGGCAAAAGATGAATTGAAGTTTGTTCCGAACAATTCGTATTTTTTATGTTCTTGCATTGAACTTATCATTTTCTGGCTACTGCCATGCCAAACAATAAAAAAAACGAAAACTGCACAAAACTTCAAAAATCAGCAGTGGCAGGAATAAAAACAACAACAACTAACCAAAGAGCCATAAACAATTTTAATAGTTTATCTTTGGAAGTTGCAGCACAAGTTGCAAGTTGTAGAAAAATATTAAGTTGTACAAAAATGCGAAGCAAAAAAAAAAACAACAACAACAGTAGAAAATTAAAAGTTTTTTATGGCCAAAAATATATTGCCGAATTTTAGTACATTCACAATTTGATAAAAATTGGAACATAATGGATTTGTTCATATCTGCATAAGAAATTGATAATTTTTGAAAAAAATATTTTTCAAAATCCCCGATATTTTTGATGCTTCAAACAAATTTCTTTACTAAATTCCCGATATTTTGGTGCTTCCAGAAATATTTTCTTGAAATAAATCCTTGATATTTTTTGTGATGGTCCTTCAAAAAATATTTTCTTTAAAAATCCACGCCTGTGTTGGTCCTTGAAAAAATAGGTTCTTTAAAAAATCCTTCAAAAAATATTTTCTTAAAAAATCCACGCCTGTGTTGGTCCTTGAAAAAATAGGTTCTTTAAAAAATCCTTCAAAAAATATTTTCTTTAAAAAATCCACGCCTGTGTTGGTCCTTGAAAAAATAGGTTCTTTAAAAAATCCTTCAAAAAATATTTTCTATTTTCTTTAAAAAATTCACGCCTGCGTTGGTCCTTGAAAAAATATTTGATTTAAAAAATCCACGCCTGCGTTGGTCCTTGGAAAAATATTTGATTTAAAAAATCCACGCCTGTGTTGGTCCTTGAAAAAATGGGTTCTTTAAAAAATCCTTCAAAAAATATTTTCTTTAAAAATCCACGCCTGTGTTGATCCTTGAAAAAATATTTTCTTTAAAAAATCCACGCCTGTGTTGGTGCTTCAAAAAAATATTTTCTTTAAAAAATCCACGCCTGTGTTGGTGCTTCAAAAAAATATTTTCTTTAAAAAATCCACGCCTGTGTTGATCCTTGAAAAAATATTTTCTTTAAAAATCCACGCCTTTTGGTAGGACATTTAAAAATATTCTTTAAAAAATCCACGCCTTTTGGTATCTCCTTAAATATTTTCTTTAAAAAATCCACGCCTTTTGGTATCTCCTTAAATATTTTCTTTAAAAAATCCACGCCTTTTGGTATCTCCTAAAAAATTTTCTTTAAAAAAACCACGCCTTTTGTTATATCATAAAATATTTTCTTTAAAAAATTTCTTTAAAAAATCCACGCCTTTTGGTATCTCCTTAAATATTTTCTTTAAAAAATCCACGCCTTTTGGTATCTCCTGAAAAAATATTTTCTTTAAAAAATCCACGCCTTTTGGTATCTCCTTAAATATTTTCTTTAAAAAATCCACGCCTTTTGGTATCTCCTTAAATATTTTCTTTAAAAAATCCACGCCTTTTGGTATCTCCTTAAATATTTTCTTTAAAAAATCCACGCCTTTTGGTATCTCCTTAAATATTTTCTTTAAAAAATCCACGCCTTTTGGTATCTCCTTAAATATTTTCTTTAAAAAATCCACGCCTTTTGGTATCTCCTTAAATATTTTCTTTAAAAAATCCACGCCTTTTGGTATCTCCTTGAAAAAATATTTTCTTTAAAAAATCCACGCCTTGGTTAAATATTTTCTTTAAAAAATCCACGTTGGAGCCTTGAAAATATTTTCTTTAAAAAATCCACGCCTTGGTTAGTTGGAGCCTTGAAAATATTTTCTTTAAAAAATCCACGCCTTGGTTAGTTGGAGCCTTGAAAATATTTTCTTTAAAAAATCCACGCCTTTTGTGTTATAGTTGGTGTTCAAATTTTCTTTAAAAAATCCACGCCTTGTGGTATCTCCTTGAAAAAATATTTTCTTTAAAAATTCACGCCTTAGATGGGATCCTTGAAAAAATATTTTCTTTAAAAATCCACGCCTGTGTTGATCCTTGAAAAAATATTTTCTTTAAAAATCCACGCCTGTGTTGATCCTTGAAAAAATATTTTCTTTAAAAATCCACGCCTGTGTTGATCCTTGAAAAAATATTTTCTTTAAAAATCCACGCCTTGTTGGTCCTTGAAAAATATTTTCTTTATAAATCCGCGCCTTTTTTGGGTCCTTGAAAAATATTTTCTTTATAAATCCACGCCTTTTTTGGGTCCTTGAAAAATATTTTCTTTATAAATCCACGCCTTGTGTTGGAAATATTTTCTTTAAAAAAAAATATTTTCTTTAAAAAATCCACGCCTGTGATGGTCCTTGAAAAAAATATTTTCTTTAAAAAATCCACGCCTGTGTTGGTCCTTGAAAAAAATATTTTCTTTAAAAAATCCACGCCTTGTAATGGTCCTTGAAAAAAATATTTTCTTTAAAAAATCCACGCCTATGTTGGTCCGTGAAAAAAATATTTTCTTTAAAAAATCCACGCCTTTTTTTTAAGAAAAAAAAAATATTTTCTTTAAAAAATCCACGCCTGTGTTGGTCCTTCAAAAAAATATTTTCTTTAAAAAATCCACGCCTTGTTAGTTGGAGCCTTGAAAAATATTTTCTTTAAAAAATCCACGCCTGTGTTGGTGCTTCAAAAAAATATTTTCTTTAAAAAATCCACGCCTTGTAATGATCCTTGAAAAACTATTTTCTTTAAAAAATCCACGCCTGTGTTGGTTGGTCCTTGAAAAAATATTTTCTTTAAAAAATCCACGCCTGTGTTGGTTGGTCCTTGAAAAAATATTTTCTTTAAAAAATCCACGCCTGTGTTGGTTGGTCCTTGAAAAAATATTTTCTTTAAAAAATCCACGCCTGTGTTGGTTGGTCCTTGAAAAAATATTTTCTTTAAAAAATCCACGCCTGTGTTGGTTGGTCCTTGAAAAAATATTTTCTTTAAAAAATCCACGCCTATTGTGTTGGTCCTTGAAAAAAGTCTTCTTTAAAAAATCCACGCCTATTGTGTTGGTCCTTGAAAAAAGTCTTCTTTAAAAAATCCACGCCTATTGTGTTGGTCCTTGAAAAAATATTTTCTTTAAAAAATCCACGCCTGTGTTGGTCCTTAAAAAAAATATTTTCTTTTCAAAATCCACGCCTGTTATTGGTTCTTTCAAAAATATTTTCTTTAAAAAATCCACGCCTTGTGTTGGTACTTGAAAAAATATTTTCTTTAAAAAATCCACGCCTGTGTTGGTCCTTGAAAAAAATATTTTCTTTTCAAAATCCACGCCTGTTATTGGTTCTTCAAAAAATATTTTCTTTAAAAAATCCACGCCTGTTATTGGTCTTCAAAAATATTTTCTTTAAAAAATCCACGCCTGTGTTGGTCCTTGAAAAAAATATTTTCTTTAAAAAATCCTCGCCTGTGTTGGTCCTTGAAAAAATATTTCCTTTCAACAATCCGCGCCTGTGTTGGTGCTTCGAAAAATATTTTCTTTCAGAAGGACTGACTTTTTTCAATATTCCTTTGCCTAAGATTGTACCACCTCATGTGAGGGTCCCATAAAATGTTATTACTTGAGAATGCCCATCACAAATTCACTTCATTTCCATAAAATCCGCCATAACTGATGTTATCTCTCTGTCCTTTGTCCTGAAATTAGAAAACCACAATTATTCTTGCTCGTTTCTCCCCATTGATGGCATATCTTAGATATTGGTGTCTTACCATCAGGTCCACTTCGTGTCGTTTGTTGTTCTTTATGTTCTCCATTATTTAAAATTAATTTCATCTTAACCTCTGTGTGTGTTAATGAGGATGACTCA